>NC_143397.1:161419123-161722153 GCF_052110815.1 Crocodylus siamensis | reverse complement strand
TTACTTGGTTGAACATTTTTTTGGCAAAAATACAGATTGAGCAACGCCAATATATTTTATGAATTTGTATCCATTTCATTGAAATAATTTATTCAAACTGAAACATTTTCCATTCTTGTCTCAGAACATTTTTAGAAGTCTCTGATTTTATTTTTAAATTTTAAAAATTGCTATATCTAAATAAAATGCGTACTTCGGATTGAAAGAAACATAATGATATTTGCCAAAAAATAAGAAAAAAATGTCTAAGTGTATTTTTTTGATTTCTCAAAACTGCCAGTGACCTGGAAAAAGAAGTCATTTAGAGTTCTGATCAGTTTTTTCACCTGTAAATTGGGAAGACTGTTGTGTCTATATTTTCTCTTTAGATTATAAGATGCATGAAAGCATCTCCTAACTATACTGTTGGTCCAATAAAATATATCACAAAAAAAGCCTTTCCTCTCAGATGTTTCTTGGACCATCAAGGCAACAAGATCACATGGGCTTTATCAGCAATTATGCATCATAGATACATGATGGCAATATATAAGTACTTAGGGTTATATCTAAAAGAAAGGACTTGTACATATCTTATCAGCTAATAGAACCATGAGGTGGTCAACTTGGAGTCCTGTCCATGCATAGGGATATACCAAGGTCTGAGAATAGGATCTACAAAAGCCAGCATGTTGACTAAGTAACCACATAATTTCTCACATAGAAAAATTTTAGTAGCGGAAAATGTTAATTACTCTTCTCTCCCCTGGAGTCTTGACAGCTTATGTTCATTTCATCTATCTCCATTAGAAACACGCAGCTCTAAATTCCTTCCTAGAGTTAGGTGCCTATGTCAGACCTTTCTAACAAAATGGTAGTTATGGCAAGAGATTGGAAACTCAGGTTTATTTTCAAGGGTATTTTCAAGTAAGTGCTCTAAATGTCTTCTGCTGAAGTTGTTCTCAGTGTGCACAGGATAATTAAATATTCATTGAACAAGAGAGAGAACATGATTTTAATATCTAGCAGTTAGGCCCATTACCTGGGAAAAGAGAAACTTAATTTCCAGTCCCTGCTCAATGAATTTTAAAATATTATATTAAGTATTTACTGGACTAGTAACTGAATCCCAGATCTTTTCTTTCCCAAGTACTTGGGAGGTATGCTTACAACATCCCTTTCCCAGATGTATTTTGTGTAGCGTTTGAGTCAGTAGACATTTTCAGAGCACATCTACCAGATTTATCCTGAAAAGCAAAGATTTGCAACCAAGGCAATTGGTTTCAACTGGGGGGAATCAAAAAGGCTACATTTCATATAGATGCCAGTGTTGCTGCCAGTGCCATTTTAGACAATACCTCAAGCGTGGTTTTTGGCCTGAACAGAGTGTAATCTGTATCCCCCATTACCTGGAAGAATTTCACAGTTATCCTTGCTCCTGCTCTCTCTCTGGCTTAAAGACGTATTAATTATTATAAAAAATATAACAACTCCAATAGATCATAGAATCAATGAGTGGGAAGGGACCTAGACAGATCATCTAGTCTGACCCCCTGTCATGGGCAGGAAGGAGCACTGGGGGTGGCAGGGGTCGTAAGACCCCAGCCAGGTGCCTATTCAGTCTCTTCTTGAATATCTCCAGGGAGGTGAGAGCACCACTTCTCTGGGAAGCCTATTCCATGCTCTGGCCAACCTTACCGTGAAGTAGTTCTTCCTAATATCTAACCTAAACCTATTCTCCCCTCAGCTTGTGGCCATTGGTCCTAGTGACTCCAAGGGGGACCCTGGTGAACAAACTTTCCCCGAGTCCCTGCTGCTGGCCCCTGATAAGGTTGTAGGCAGCCACAAGATTCCCACCCCCCACCCCCAGTCTCATCTTGCAGAGACTGAAGAGATTCAGGTCCCCCAGCCTCTCCTCATAGGGCTGGCCACAGAGGCCCTCAACCATGTGAGTGGCCTCCTCTAGACCCTCTCTAGGTTCTCCACATCCTTCTTGAAGTGCGGCGCCCTGAACAGGACACAGTACTCCAGCTGCAGCCTGACCAGCGCCACATAGAGGGAGAACAAGACCTCTCATGCCCCTGTGGATGCATGACAGGGTGCAGTTGGCTCTGCCTATTTCATCATCGCATTGGTGACTCATATTCATCCTGGAGCCAATCATGACTCCAAGATCTCTCCCACATGTTTGTGGGACAGTCCTTAAGCAAATTAAAGTACCTTACTTATTAGTTGGGAACTCACCTGGAAGATGAGACACCTAGGACTCCTATAAACATGCAAGCAGCCAGCTGGAAATCCAGTGCATTGAAACAGACTTGATGAAATGAGTCTGCTGGAGCATGAATATAAATGCACTCCAGCAGAATCTAGTGTCATGTGTATGAGCATCCCCATGCTGGAAAATGGCAACTGGGCACTTTGAACTAAAGTTTAATTGAATTTTAGTGCCCTACCACCATTTTTCATGGATGCTGATACATGTGATGCTCAGTCGCTTTTAATTAGCACAATCTGCTAATTAAAGCGCATCCCCCCCCTCCCCGACAGCTTCCAGAACACGTATAGAAGTGCCCCTGGGTTCTAGTCTCTAATTCAATTAACATTCTTTATAAAAGGGTGGGAGGTATATCAGCAGGAAAAAGGAAAAGTCTGTCAGTATAATCTGTGGTTAGAGCACTCCTAAACTAGGTAGGTGATGTGGTTGTAAGTCTTCATAGGCAAAGGAAGAAAATGAACCTTAATTTCCCACAAGTTGAGCTACTGTATAAAAGAGTACTGCAACTGCTGCTGCCATCTCCTCTGGTGGTTTTGTGAATTAGCCTTTTGTTTTCTGTTTGTCATGTGTGTGGTGAAATGAAATATTTCATTTCATATTCAATGGGAATATTTCACTCAGCATGAACTATAATTTTCTTTGTTTTGAAATGAAACCATAAAAATTGTTATTTGATATTTGATTTAGAATGAACAGAAAGCCATTTCCAGTGTTTCCGCTCGCTGAAATCAAACTTTTGGATCTGTTGGTGAACCAAAGGATCAGCTACTAATTCTGTTTTTGAACTATTTTGATACCAATTGAAGTCGATTTAAAAAAAAAAATTCTCTTTGACTTCAGTGGACTTTGGATCAGCCTCTTAATGATCTGCTTACTAATAAAACTTTGGTTCATTAATAGCACATAGTATACAGATAATTAGAAAACCAATGGGAAGAAAGAAGCCCTAGGTTACATCCTGATTTGCCAATGTGTCATGGTAAAAGTTTTATTTCAATCTCTCAACTGAAACTCTGATTGCGTGTGAAAACCCCCTGGTGAGCAAGCTTGCTTTTTATAACAAATGTATCTTATTCTCTTGAGCCTAAGGCCATTTCAACTTGTTTTTCTTCTTCGGAGGCTAAAAAAGAAAGATGGAATTATTAGGGCAGCAGCAGCAAACCACAGTAAATACAAATAGGTCAAAGAGGGAATAAAACAAAAAGCCTTAATGCTTGTCAAGGTTGATGTGAGCAGGGGGACGGATATTGTTGGGGAAGGATAAAGAATGTTATCTTAAAATTGCAATTAACATTAATTAGCATCCTGGGTGGTAGCTTCAGCAGATAGACCATAGATACAAGGCTTGATCTAAAGTTCACTGGCTGCCTATACACATGCTTGGGGCAAGGGAGTGGCAGAGAGGGAGGGGCATTTTTATTAGAGCTGTTCCTGGCCAGCTGCTGTAATTAAAACGCCAGTGTCACATGTATTAAGCCCCCACATGTTTAAAAATGGCTTTGGGATGTTTTATCTGCTTTATCTAAATCTTGTTCGATGAGGTTTAGTTAAAACATTCTGTGGCCATTTAAAAGTGCTCAGGGGCTTAATATATCTGACACTGAAGAAATGCTGCAGTGTTCTAATTAGAACATAGAGTACACTCAATTGAGTCTGCTCCAATACATTTACTTAGAACGCAAAGAAGCACCTGTGCAGGCACCATCCGCTATCAGTGAGAGCGCTCATTGGTTCAGCAAGCTTTAGACCAGATCATCAATACCCTAGAGACTGAGCAACCTTGTCATTATTCTGGGTCAGTGTCCAGTCACTTTGCTGGGGCAATATAGGACAACTTTCATTACAGTTTTTAGTGTTCAAAGAAGATGCTTCATTCATCAACCTGCTCATCCTAAAATCATTGCCACACAGTTTTTATTTAAAGTGTTCTTTTTAATAAGAAGAAACATGCTAAAAATGGAATGAATTTGTTCTATCAATTAGGTCTTGGGTGCATCAGACAGGTCTTGGAAGCCTTTTACTACCCTTTTCCATCAGCCAATTATTTACAGATACTGGATTAAACAAATGTATTTTAATCAAAATCCTGGGATATTTACTGAAATTCTCCTAAGATTCGTATGCCTTTTGGTTACTGATGGACTGGAAAAGTGAATGTGTTCGGTTTTTAGACCATCTAACATAAGCTGTAAAAAATGTATTTTCAGAGAGAGTATAAGGGCCTTTTGAGTGCATTTCAACAAAAAATAATTTGCTTTTCAAACATATCCTTGACAGAATTGACACGTAGCTTTGTATGTCAAAGATATATCTGAAGAACTAATCTTTATTTATTTTTGGCTTTAGCAATTTAGTAGGAAACCTTTTTCTTATGAATATTATCACACATTGTAACATTATCATGATAATATACCTTTCTATTTTGCTTATGTTCAGTTTCTCTCAAATTAACGTTAAGACTTTTTCTATTGTTTTTCATATTCTTTTTTCTTCCTTCCCCCCCACCTTCCTTATCTTTACTTCCTATTCAACTTTGATTTTTTTCAATTATAGTAATAAATATGGGCCCCAGCTGAGCTAGATCTTTTTATCTTAAGCATCTTGGAAACATTAAGTGATTTAGGTCTTTAATTTTTCTTCAGTCATTTTAGTTCCTATTGTCCCTTCTTACCTTTGCATGTACACTTTTTTTTTTCTCCTGTGTTTTCTCATCTCCCTCCTTCCAACAAAAATACTTCAATAATTCTAATGTTCAGTCATGGTCTGCTTACTTTAACATTTAGAAAAGATATATACATACTGTATTAAAAATGTAGACATGCCTAGAGATGAATGTACATTGTTAATGGAAAGGAGGTCATCTTTCTGCATTGAAGAATTTGTACCACTCTAAGTTTGTGGAACCAATAATTTGCACTTCTGCACCCCAAATGGCTCATTGGTTATACAACTGGCAGCACTAATCTCTATAATTGCCTTTGTCCTTTATTTGATGCTGTTATTGTATGTCTCAATTATAACTATAACAATTATTATATTTTATGAAATGTAAATGAATGGAGAATAGAAGCAAGCAAATGAGGCAGGATAACTATAAAATAATAGTAACCTTGGTTGATTACTGTATTTCCTAAGCAAAGTAGTTTAATTTTGCTTTGGTGCAATTTTTTTGTGATTCTTTTTTGACTTTGTAAACTGTTGTTTTGAATTGACATTATACTCCACTCACCACTAGAAGTGCTGAAATATATCTTAGTGTTCATAGCAACAATATTTAGCACCATGTTCCAGAGGGGGGAAAAACCTGCTTTGCCTTTTAACACTGTCAATTATCTCATTCTTAGTATTTGGGTTTTCAACAGATAACAAGATTCCTAATGTTCTGTGAATTATTTTTAAATGAAAACTGGAAGTGGAAATGTTTGGCAGAAAGTAGGTCACATTTGAGAGGGTTTTTCCCTCAGTAGTTTTTAAAACAGAAAAAATTAAAACCATCCCACATTTAGGGCAGACTAAGGGCCAAAAGGGGAGCACATAAAAAGTGGAAACAGGGAGAGATCACCAAAGAGGAATATACCTCTTCTGCTCGTGCTTGTAGGGAGGCAGTTAGACAGGCCAAAGCTACCATGGAGCTGAGGATGGCAACCCAAGTAAAAGACAATAAGAAATTGTTTTTTAGATATATAGGGAGTAAAAGGAAGGCCCAGGGAGGAATAGGACCTCTGCTAAATGGGCAGAAACAATTGGTGACGGACAGAGGGGACAAGGCTGAACTCCTCAATGAGTTCTTCGCCTCAGTGTTCCTAAGCGAGAGGCATGACAAGTCTCTCACTGGGAGTGTAGGGAGGCAGCAGCAAGGCACCAGACTTCCATGCGTGGACCCTGAGGTGGTGCAGGGTCACTTGGAAGAACTGGATGCCTTTAAGTCGGCAGGCCCGGATGAGCTCCATCCGAGGGTACTGAAGGCACTGGCCGACATCATTGCAGAGCCACTGGCGGGAATATTTGAACGCTCGTGGTGCACGGGTCAAGTCCCGGAGGACTGGAAAAGGGCCAATGTGGTTCCCATTTTCAAGAAGGGGAGGAAGGAGGACCCGGGCAACTATAGGCCAGTTAGTCTCACCTCCATCCTTGGCAAAGTCTTTGAAAAAATTATCAAGGCTCACATTTGTGAGAGCCCGGCAGGGCAAGTTATGCTGAGGGGAAACCAGCACGGGTTCGTGGCAGGCAGATCGTGCCTGACCAATCTAGTCTCTTTTTATGACCAGGTTACAAAACGCCTCGACGCAGGAGGAGGGGTGGATGTTGTATACTTGGACTTCAGGAAGGCCTTTGACACGGTATCCCACCCCATACTGGTGAACAAGTTAAGGGGCTGTGACTTGGATGACTGTCCGGTGGGTGGAGAATTGGCTGGAGGGTTGCACCCAGAGAGTCGTGGTGGATGGGTCGGTTTCGACCTGGAGGGGTGTGGGCAGTGGGGTCCCGCAGGGCTCGGTCCTTGGACCGATACTCTTTAATGTCTTCATCAGCGACTTGGATGAGGGAGTGAAATGTACTCTGTCCAAGTTTGCAGATGACACTAAGCTATGGGGCGAAGTGGACATGCCGGAGGGCAGGGAGCAGCTGCAAGCAGACCTGGACAGGTTAGACAAGTGGGCAGAAAACAACAGAATGCAGTTCAACAAGGAGAAATGCAAAGTGCTGCATCTAGGGAGGAAAAATGTCCAGCACACCTACAGCCTAGGAAATGACCTGCTGGGTGGCACGGAAGTGGAAAGAGATCTTGGAGTCCTAGTGGACTCCAAGATGAACATGAGTCGGCAGTGTGACGAAACCATCAGAAAAGCCAATGGCACTTTATCGTGCATCAGCAGATGCATGACAAATAGGTCCAAGGAGGTGATACTTCCCCTCTATCGGGCGCTGGTCAGACCGCAGCTGGAGTACTGCGTGCAATTCTGGGCGCCGCACTTCACGAAGGATGCAGATAATCTGGAGAGGGTCCAGAGAAGGGCCACTCGTATGGTTAAGGGCCTGCAGGCCAAGCCCTATGAGGAGAGACTAGAGAAACTGGACCTTTTCAGCCTCCGCAAGAGAAGGTTGAGAGGCGACCTGGTGGCTGCCTATAAGTTCATCAGGGGGGAACAGAAGGGAATTGGTGAGTATTTATTCACCAAGGCCCCCCCGGGGGTTACAAGAAATAATGGCCACAAGCTAGAAGAGAGCAGATTTAGATTGGATATTAGGAGGAACTTCTTCACAGTTCGAGTGGCCAAGGTCTGGAACGGGCTCCCAAGGGAGGTGGTGCTCTCCCCTACCCTGGGGGTCTTCAAGTGAAGGCTAGATGTGTATCTAGCTGGGGTAATGTAGGCCCAGCACTCTTTCCTGCTTGTGCAGGGGGTCGGACTCGATGATCTATTGAGGTCCCTTCCGACCCTAGCATCTATGAATCTATGAATCTATTTCCTATCTATACAGCTTGTATTTATTCCTACTTAATAATGGAAAGGTTTTATATAGTAAGAAAACATAAGTGACTGGTAGGGGATGCGCGGGGGTCCCCCCAGATTCAGGAAGCACCAGTCACTTCTGTAAGAAAATATGGTGAAAGCTTCAGAGCTGACTATTATTACTTCCCCTATATTTTCAGTGAAAACTTTTAGTTCCTTACTTAGGTATGAGATTTAAAGATTAACAAGGTAGCAAAGATGGGGAAGCAGGTGTTTTGGCCAATGTTACCTGCAATTTCATTGCAAGCAATAATTTTCATTTGGTATACAGTGATGTAACTAGAGCTGGGAGAGTGGGGCACTGTCCTGAGAACTGATTTGGGGTGGGAAATAGAAAAAAAATGGCTGCCAACAGTGGTGCCAGAAATCACTACTGATCCTTCAGTTGGTAACTGCCCTGGGTGCCGGATGCATCATTATACCTCTGTTGGTATCAGTGTAGTATGTTAATGTGAGTTCGCTAATAAGTGTGTGTAAAAAGTTTTCCCTTTCACTGGTATACATAATATCCCAGAGGTGTAATACTGGAGACCTGGATGTTTTGTAGCACCACTTCTCTCTATCAAGTCCAACATGCACCATCCCCAGTGGATTCTCCCACCATAACTATTCTCAATCACCTTAACAGGTAAACTTGAATCTTCTGCTTACCAGAATTTCTCCAACAAGTAAAAACACAGTCCTTCTTAAATGACTAATCTTTTATACTTGATATCTATAGCACTACTTGATATCTACAATATTCTTTTTTCAAAGTATTTCAATTCTTAGCTGAAACCCTATCATTTTCTATTTCTATTTAATTTTGTAACAAGCAAACAAAATGTTCCATAGAAAGCTTGTAAGCTTCTCGGGGAAAAGGCATTTAACTGAAAACCTGATTTTTCATCTGAAAAACAGTTTTGATGGAACATTTTCAATCTTCTCTGCTGGCCAGTCTTTGGCAAGGTAAAAGTTTCAATTGTGAAAATTGTTTTTCTCTGCACTGCTAACACTTGGGTCTGACTTGTTAAAATAGGGGCAGATGATTTTGTAAGCCTGCTCTAAAAAGTGTAAGAAAACTGTAATTCAAGTATGATTGCCAAGTCTCACTGCTTTTATGACGTTGACTCTGCCAGTAAAAATTAAAACAGGACAGAGGTATTAGGAGGTAAGCCACATATTTATTTGATGCATCCATTTTGACAGCATGTTGGCTGCTGTGTGAACTTTATTAGACTGAAAGCTACAATATGCAGCTTGCTTCAAAAAGCTCACCACTGGCAAAGGTGGAAGCAATTTGGTATTAGCACGCAGTAAATTATGACATTCATGCAGGCAAGTTATCTACGCACTTGCCTTTAAACTTACTGTGTGAATGTGTTTACATTCATCCTGTATCTTCTCAGCAGATTACAGCTAGAATGGTGTACAACTATTGACTTGCCTGGATCCTGATTCTTATTTAACAATACACCCAAATTAATAATTAAGTGCCTCTCTCTGTATAATTATTATTACCTGTTCACTCCCAAAGATACGGATTCAGTTCCTTATTGATCACACATGGGATTTTGTAACTTAAGGCCCTTGTAAATATTACCATGAAAGTAAAAAAAAAAAAGAGGCTTGATTTTTTTTTTTTCCCCATGAGTCAATAATTTTGCAGCTTCACTATTCCTATTATATATTCTAGATGTAATGGGTGATGGTCAAATTAAACAATACACAGTAGTGGAGTCTTGACTTCAATGGGAACAAATTTAAATGAACACTGAGTGCTTTTGAAACCCCCACCTTACTTATTTATGATGTTCTGTATGTTATCGCTATAAATAATTAATTAGAGTGATCAGGATGTCACATTAGGCTGTGTCTCTGAGCTCCTTGTCCTAGTTTTGCATACCCAAGAGATTTAAACTGAGCATGACCACACACTTCAAATAAACTGTTCTGAATGACACCAAAACTGTTGTTGGCAATGTCCCCTTTCAGCTATTCCACTGGCTGATGTGTTATATGTGCCCAATATCAGATGCTGCATGTTTTTTAACTATTGCTCACTCACTATAACTCAAACCTCTTCTTCACACATGTATGCTTGCATTGCATAGCTGAAGAGTAAACATTAGCAATTCAGCAATATTTTTTCCCCAGATTCCTATAGTCATCCTAAATTTAATATGGCAAATGTTTTCTGTGAAGTAACTAAAATGTTTCAAGTAGCTTTACATGGAAGGTTCTTTGTTTGTTTGTTTCAGCATCTTTATGCTGTCTACAGCTTCTGAAGAGATCTGCTGCAGCACTGATTTCCTCTTCGGTCTTCATATATCCCAGGAGTGGTTTTGGAGAAGAGTGAAAGTGATTCTGAGTTTTACTAAGGAGAATTTTCCATTGATCAGAAACAGGTTGAAATATATATATTCAACAGACACACACACACGATCCTATGCTATGTATTATTTTAGATATTTTTATTCAGACCTTTTCTTTAAAACACCTTCTGGTATTTCTCCCTTGCTTTTAACTAGATTGCAGTGTCATCATTTCAGTATTGGAGAGCTAAAATACTTTATTCTATGTTACTGTTTCATGTTGTGTTTATCAAAATGTCTTGATATACTATCATCATACAAATAATTTACAGAATGTATTGGTCATGCTGGCTTTTTATAATACGTCTGGACTGAACATTTCAGAATTTTACTTTAGCATGCTTCTCTCTTTCAGCATTGCGTAAATCCAACTGCAGACTGATTGACTCAACTCTTCTTATAAGTACCATTCTTCCTTAACCTGCTCATGATGTATACTCCTCTGAGAGAAGTAGGATTTAATATGATCCACAGAATATAGATACTTATGAAACACAAATTTATCTATAGATTATAACTAGGGCTGGCAATCGCAGTTAAAGTGTGCAGTTAACATGTTAATTTATCTTTTGAATGCTTTAATCATACAAATGGCTTTGAAGCCTGTGGGCTCTGCTGCTATCACCACTGCTTCTAGCAGGGCAGCAGTGGCAGTGTGGAGCAGCTGCAAGGAAACCCGTATGTGGGGGGACATGCATGTATCTACACACACACACACACACACACACACACACACACACACACACACACACACAACACAAGCAACCTTAGGCTGCATGCAGCCAGGAATGTAGTAGCCTGGTCCTGTGTAGAGCAGTTCCCTGCAAGTAAGTCTGTGGAGGGAAGGAGCATGGGAGAGGGAAAGGGCAGGGGGGCAGATTGAGGCCCCCACAGTAAGGGAGGGCATGGGGTAGGGAAAGAGGGAAGGCCTGGGGTGAATGGGGCCCCAGGGCCAGGGTATGTTATAGGAAGAAGCCACAGGAGGGTCTTCCAGTGGTGTGGGGCCATGTCTCCCTGCCACTGTGTACATTCCAGATTTGTACATGGATTTGTGCATGGGATGGAGGCAGGCTGCCTGCTGCAGGCTGGGGCTCTACACTCATCTGCCTTTGGCTTGGGAGCCATGAGGGGACTATACCATGCATCCCCTGCCCACCCAGTGGCAGGAGGCACAACATGGCAACATGCAGTTCCCAGGGCAAAGGCAGCAGGGCACAGAGCAGCCTGTCTCTGCTCTGCGCACAAATCTGGGGGGCACATGCCTCCCTAACATACTTCTGGGTCGTAATATGGAAGCCTTGGCACAGCTACACATGTGGCCGATTGAGTTCCATTGCCATAGGTGGGTACAAAGCTGGCTGTGAGTTAGAACCTAGAGGGCGCATCCACACATGCACGCATGTGCATTTGCAGCAGCTCAAATAGATATGATGCAAATTTGAGCCGGGGCTTTTTGCCTCAGCACGCATGCTTGGACATGAACTTTGTTGTGGAGCAAATTGTGCCACTTGGGGCAAAACTCTGCCTGGCTCCTCTTGGATCTGCACCCAGGGTGAGCTAGAGCCCCAAGCCAGTACCTGTCCTGGCCCCATCAGTACAAAAAGCTGCCCTAGCAAGTATCTCAGGGCTACTCACTTTCAGTAACTTCTAGGGCCCAGTCCATTGGTACCTGTGGACACTACCGCTTGTGCCAGCTGGACTACTGAAGCAGCCCAGAGAGTTCCCTGCACACTATACCCACTGAAGCAGTCTGGCAGTGGGGGCTGCTGCTTGGCTGTGACCTGCTACACACCTACCAGACCTGGATGGGGACTGCACATCCGGTAGAGGCATCTGCCCCTCTGGGCTAGCTGCCAGTGGGCTGTGGTTGCAGGGTTGGCCTCTCTGCAGCACTACTGCCATGTGTGCCCCCTGCCTGGCCATCTGGGCAGCCATTGCCCAGAAGATGTTCCCAGTGTGGTGGCCTGCTTTGAACTGTCAAAGCATGTCCTGATGGCCCCAGTTAGCCAGGAGGTCAGCCACAGCCAGCTGGGTCCAAGGTGCCAGTTCTGAGCAGGCAGGGTTCTGCCACTAGCCTCCCTAGCAGGAATTCTGATGTTATCTATTGGAAGACTTAAAAATTCCTGAAATAAAACTATCCCAAAGTCAATGTATAAAATACCCCCAAATCCATGTTCCTCCATATGTAAAACAAAAGACCACTATAAAGAAAGAGAGTGAGATAGAGACAGTGATCAGTTGGGCAATGTTTAATTGATATATCTACAGTGTTAAAGCAATGTGGAAGCCTACCAGTGTCTCTATCATAATAATGAAGTGTACTCGAAATACACGTATTCATGAATTCATGAAACATGAATATATATTGTGCTTCCCTTCCACAGGGGCTATGGCCTCCCAACAGAGGCTATGGCCCCTCAACATGGGCCAAATGGCCCCCACGGGGACTACCACCCCCCCACAAGGCCCACATGCCCCATCCCAGCCCCCCAATTACTGCCTCATCTGCCCCAACCCCTGCCAGCTGCTACAGCCACCTCAATGGCTACCCCCCCAACCAGAGGCAACATCTCTTAAAAAACAACCCCCCCCCCAATCCCCCCCAAAAGTCTCTACTTTCCCCAGAAGCTGGGGTGGGGGAGCTCCAGGGCATTCTGGCAGAGGCCTTCCCCAGGCAGAACAGGGCAGTGGGGCCCAGGCTGGGGCTGTCCCTCTGCTCTGTGCTGTGCATGCAGGGCCCCAGTGAGACAGAGGCCAGCTAAAACTACCAGTAAGTGCCAGGTTTCTTTCTTTTGTTTGTTTTGTTTTAAACTGTTGGGATGCTGAAGTGGGGGAGTCAGGGGTCAAGGGCCTTGGGGGGCTGGGGGTGTGGGGCCAGGTAGGGCAGGGATTGAGGTGCTTGGGGAGTGGGGAGTGCATATCCAGGGATCTAATTTTCTCACCGTGCTGCAAGTTTGCAGTGTGGGGAACATTTTTTTGTTCCTGCATGTGCCTCTTGCCCCATCTCAAAGGGGTTTGAGATGGGGCAAGAAGCACATGCACACTTGTTTGGATATGCCCAGAGTCCTAATGAATGGGTGTGTGTCATCTTGGTGAAAAGTGGCAAGTGGTGTCCCTCAGGGGTCGGTGCTTGTTCCTGTGCTATTCAACATATTCATCAATGATTTGGATGTGGGGGTGAAGAGCTCAGTGGCCAAGTTTGTGGATGACACCAAATTATGGGGAAGTGTGGTCACACTTAAAGATAGGCTGCAGATACAGGCAGACCTAGACAGGCTGACAAGTTGGGCTCATGGGAACCAGATGAAGTTCAACATCAAGAAATGTAATGTGCTCCACCTTGGGATGAACAATCCCCTGCACACGTACAGCCTTGGCAATGTCAATCTGACCAGCACTATGTGTGAAAGGGGCCTGGGGGTAATAACAGACCATAGTATGAACGTGTGCCGACAGTGCAACACTGTAGCCAGCAGGGCAAATAATACTTTGGTGTGCATCAATCGATGCATCTCCAGCAAAACCAAGGAAGTGATTCTTTCACTCAGCACTGGTGAGGTAGCAGATGGAGTACTATGTCCAATACTGGGTGCCATCATTTATCAAGGATGTGGTAGTCCAGAGAAGGTCCACCCATATGATCAGAGCCTTGCATAGCAAGCCATATGAGGAAAGGCTGAAGGACCTGGAACTCTTCAGCCTGAAAAAGAGAAGCCTGAGAGGGGACTTGGTAGCAGTTTACCATTACATCAGAGGTGTACATTAAGGGCTCGGTAACATCTGTTCACTAGGACACCCTTGGGGAAAACCAGGAGTAATGGTCACAAACTCCTAGAAGACCTTTTCAGGCTCAACATTAGGGAAAACTTCTTTACAGCTAGGGTGTCCAGACTGTAGAATAAGCTCTCTCCAGTGGTGATGCAATTGCTTACCCTAGAAATCTTCAAGAGGAGACTAGACGGTCACCTTGCTGGGATCACCTGACCCCAGTTTTATTTCCTGCCTGGTGCAGGAGGCTGGACCTTAGATCTTCCAAGGTTCCTTCCAGTCTCACAATCTATGAATCTATACCAGGCAAACTATTTCAACTCTCTCTGCTTGCCACTTATTGTTTTTATCCTGTCCATTTTGGCTGTAAACTGTGCAGGACAGTGACGTAGTATCGTTCAGAGAGAGCCCCTGCTCTCTTTGTTCTAGTTCAGGGTTTAGCCCATGCCAGTTCTGGCCTGTACAGCTAGTGGATCCATCTACAGAGTTAGTGGACATCTATGATGTTTTGGTGATTGGTTGCTTCAGTGATTTTCTGCAAGCTGGAGGCTTTACTCACACCATGACCAGGCAGTGCAAAGAAGTGGTGGCAGTAGCAGCAGCTTCCAGGTCAGAAATGCCAGCCTGTCTCAGAGCCAGGCTAGGTTGTTTTGGCCTACCAGTGGAAAATGTTGCTGACTGCAGATCTAGGAAAACCAGGAGCGAGTAGGAGACTCTATAGACAAATCTATATTACAGTAGCAGGGGTGACCAGGTATGCACATTTGTGGTAGAGGGCTCTGCTGCTTCAATCCAGGGGCTGGTCCATATGGGACCTCCCACAATCTCTGTCTCACACTACAGCTTTAAAAGGATTTTCCTTGGAAAACCACCCAATTACCTTGCATTGCCAGCAATTGCACAGAAATGAGTGTTCAGGGTGGAACCTAAGGGTTAGGCTGGCTGCCAGAATGTAGCACAGGGGAACAAATAACAATTGATAGACTAATTCACTTCACATTTGACCATGGGATCGACAGCCATTCTATTCTACTAAGTGCTCATTGTGCAATGGCTCTGTTTCCCTTCACCACCACCCACCAATTGTCAGGTATTTACTGTTACTAGCAAAACCACCTACCCATGCACCACAAGTAGTGAGCCACACAACCCTCCTACCAGCTGTTTTACCCAGTGGGACTTTCCTCAAAATCAACCCCATAGAATTAATACCTCACTCCAGAAAAAAGCAAGAAAGGGAGGGTGAGTACTATGAGGATTAGTCAGTGTCCCTGCTCCAGGCAGCCATAACTCTTGAAAATCTTTTCTGCCTTCATTTTGGCTTTCAAAAACATGGTACACATTATATTCCAGGGTATTTTGTATGCAAGAAAATATGGTATCTTGGAATGTTGTGAACGTCATTAGGGGACTAGCCACTCCAACGCTCAGCATTGGAAACCAAAAGTCCTCTTTATGAGTTTTGCCTGCCCATTGAGTCTCATTTTAGAGATGTTTCCAGAATTAAATAAGAAACAAATCATAAGCCATAAAAATACTATAACTGTTAATTAATATTGCTCCTTAGATAGCAATGCATTTATGGAGGAAAATGACCAGACATTTCATTTAAGGGAGAGAAATATAAGAAAATAAAGGTTCTATTATAAGAAAAATAAGCAGGGAAATTGAAAGGAATGAAGGATATTAGAATCATGCCCATGTGGCATGTCAACCTGCAAGTTTTTTTTTTTCCAAAATTAATATAATTTAAAAATAATTACCCCAGCATTCCTGATTCAGATTTATTCTTTTTATTCAGGCAAAACCATAAAAACGTAGAAAATTAGGGTATGAAAGGACCTCAGGAAATCATCTAGGAGGTCATTTGGGCTCATATTTAGCTTGTTGTCCACTATAACCCCTAGGTCCTTCTCTGCAGAGCTGCTGCTTAGCCAGTTGGTCCCTATTCTGTACTGATGCATGAGATTGTTCCATCCTAAGTGCAAGACTTTGCACTTGTCCATGTGGAACTTCATAAGATTTATTTTGGTCCAATATTCCAATTTCTCTAGGTTTCTTGGGGACCTAGGTGTCTAGGTAGGGACCTTTCAGTGTACCTACTACTCTCCCTAGCTTGGTGTCATCTGCAAACTTTTTGAGGGTACACTCCATCCCATCTGACAGGTTGTTGATAAAGATATTGAACAAAACTGGCTCCAAGGCTGACCCCTGGGGCATTCCACTTGATCCTGGCTGCCAACTAGACACTGAGCCATTGATTACCACTCTTTGAGCCTGATGATCCAGCCAGTCTTCAATGCACCTTATAGTCTTCTCAGTTTGCTTGGAAGAATGTTCTGGGAGACGGTACCAAAAGCCTTGATAAAGTCAAGGTATGTTCAAATCCTATGGCACTTAATGTAGAAGGACAAGGTGATAGCTGAAATAAGAACTTGCTGTTGTGGTTCTCTTGAAGGTTAGATTCTGGTGACAAATGCACAGGTGCATTTGGTAGAGGTTGCAAGATATTGCTTTCCATGCTGTCTCTCAGGACTGGCATGTTATATTGTGCAAAACCTGTGGCTGCAGGGGGCGCTAAAGCCAAGGGCCCCCCAGCATCTGGCCATTCACCACTCTCCTTCCTGCCCACCCTGCCGCTGGCAGCCAGTTTTGAATCTGGCTGCTCGCCACCTCCCCGTCACTGGCTTCACATCCAGCTGCTTGCCTTTCTTCCCACTGTTTATGCAGGACTGGTCTCCCTGGTTCTTGTTGTGAGTCTTAGGGTGGTAAGTATCTAGAACAGGGGTGTCACCCCACCCCCTGGGCTTCCTTGTGGATTGGACATGGCAATAAGAGTGTTGGGATGAATGGTGATTGTAAGCATTAACACAGCTGTTCCTCACCCCCTGACATCAACATATATACCCAGTGGGAAATACTACCTCAGATTTTGGCATGTACCTTGCCCTGATTGCTCCATCCCCAAATTCCTGCCCCCCCATTCCCATAAGCCCAAGCACTGCAAGTTAACACCGCTCACCTAGAAAAGTGAATAAGAAAAGAATGCAGGTAGTCCTTGACCCCTCATGTGAAAGGTAGCATTTGTTATCTTGAGTTCACTGTACCTTGTTCAAAGGCAACAGAGTCACTGTTCTAGTTTTGCACACTACAGGAAATCTAAGAAGAATTCTAATAGGCTCAAACAGAGTTTATTCAGAAGCCTCCTGTCATAACACTGGCACTCTGCACCATTGTTCTGTGCACTTCTGTTTATGGAGACAAACTCTTGGCCTATGCAGTTAAAGATTGTCAATAAACCTACATCCCAAATTGCTACTATGGGTCAAAATGATGAATTTAATTTAATTACAGCTAACGAATGGGTCAACGAAGAGATTGTAAACTAACTCCTCGGTCAATAGATCTGTGCCATTTAAAACTAAATGAGGATCTGGCACATCACTTTTCTAGATTTTAAATTCAAAATTATTTCAGAAAAGATTAGATCTACAGCATATAAATGTCTAGAGAAAATCTAGCAAGAGAAGCATTGACAGATTCATGAAACAGTTCTTCATGCTCATCTAGTTTTCCCTTATATATTTAGTCTAATTCATGATTTTCCACAGGTGAGGAACAGTAATGAGAACAGCTTGGGTTTGCCAGTATGGATATGTGTGCTCTGCTAAGGACCATGAATTACCAACAACATTTTGAGTAATGAAGCACTGTTTGTTTGGCACTTTTGTACATTTAAAAATCAAGCTGAAAACATGATGCTTGAGAAAATATCTTTAAAAAGAAAAGCAACAGAATGTCTTAAATCACACCTCAGCATGGCTTTAGAGTGAATTACCAGTGTATTAACCCTATTACAATTTGTGTGGGAGTATCTCTACAAACATATGGATATTGGTCTAGGTATCTAGTGGTGATGCAGTGCATAAAGCCCTCTCAGTATGAAATATATTATATCTCATCCACTGCACCAAATGCCTTGATGGAAAATATGTAGGAGAGACCAAACAACAACTGTGTACCAGAATAAAGGCACACTAGAAATCTACCACAGACAAAAATACACAATTACCTGTGGGGGGCACATTTCTCACAAGAAATCCATTTTCTCTCCAATCTCACAGTTCTAAACTCCAAGGGAATTTACAAAACACCTTTCACAGATGAGCCTATGAACTTCACTTCATTAACCTGAACATAAAAAATCATGGACTAAATATAGAAATTGGTTTTATGACACATTCTAACCTGCCTAATATCTGACTCCCCACACACCTGTCCACTATTTACTAGTGACATTCTTTTCCCTTCCCCTCCCTCTCCTCCCTTCCAGTTAGTGTCTTACCCACTGACTCCTCAATTTACATCTTCACTGACTACCTTTCTTGCATGCATACCAGCCTCTGGCTTCTTTACTATTCATTCCATCCAGGAAGAACACACACCAACTGCAGATGCTTCCTTCAACCTAATGAAGGGTATTTATACCCAAAAGCTTGCAAAAAAGAATTTTTCCAACTATCTGAGTTGGTCTAATAAAAGATATCAGATTTACCCCCAAAACCTTGTCTGCCTATGTCCTCAAACCAATATGGCTACAACATATACCCCTAAAGCCCTCTCATACATACACTAGAAGGATTGATGGTTGCCTACTACCACTAGTACCAAGCAGAGTTGTGAACTCTGCCAGGTAAAGTAAAATGCAGTCCTTTCCTATTAGGTGTAAATAGCTTGTCGTATCATCAGCCTTTAATGCGGGGAGTGTCTTGTATTGTATTCTTATGATTCCAGTGTTGACTATAGTAGAATTAATTGAAAAAAAAGTCTGCTTTACAAGGCCAGTACTGTCTGGAAAAAGAGAAATGCTAATACAATGACTAGAAAGGGGACAGATCCATTTAATACCATTCATACATCTAAGTATATTTTGAAGGAGGCGTATGTGTGTATTTCATGCCAAGAGTTATCTTTAGAACTAATGCTGGATCCATACTATATCCTTTCCTCCTATCCTTTCTTTCTCCCCATCAGCTCAGCAGCACCAAAGTGGCAGAATGAAGTCCTACCACTCTGTTTCTGTGATTTAACATTCCACAAGGACCAAATCCTATTTTACCATTAAGCATCCAAGTGGATGCTTAGTTGCATGACTGCAATTTCTGGCACGTAGACATAGTGTGGATTATATGTCCACCAGTGCAGAAATGGAACTACCCTGTACATGTACCTGCCAAAAGTAAAACAATGGAAGAGGAGGGTAGTCCTTCCAAACTAAGCTCACTAGCCTGATGGCTAATTTACTGTGCCAGGGGGGTTGAAGACTTATGTTCTAATCCCACCTCACCTACAGGAGGTTTGACTCCATCTCCCACTGCAAGCAAAGTGCTCTAGCTACTAGACAATAGGATAGGCATTGCTTAGGGGACTCTTTAGTCCTACGTTTGAAGCTGACCCACTGCACATTGTTACTGGATGAATAGCAGAGTGACAGTTTCATTGGCACCATTGTTAATGAGAAAATATCTTAAATGGTATAGGCCTGTTTCAGACTCATCCATCTCAGGTCATCTACAGACGTTTACTAGTTTAGATAACTGATCAGCAACTGGTCTAAACCTATACCAGAACAGAAGATCAGTGCACACAGACTAGTATAAAAATAGCATAACCTGGCCTAAGATAGTCCTGGATCAATATGCACTTAATTGATTTAGCTTAGACTGTGGAACTGAACTTCAATACCAGTTCCCCTATTAATTCAAGTTAGGTCATTATTTACGAGCATCCTGGGCTTTTTTTGCAGCTCCCCAATAGCCTCCCCTTGCAAGGAGGTGTGCTATAGCACTCCCCCCACACTTTGCTGCTGCAGCTGAGCACCTAGCAGACCCTGCCCCTGAGCTGTCACAGAGCTGAGTCAGCACAGACCCTTTATACAGCCCCACCTCCTGCCTCTATCGTCTGTGAGCCATGGGCATCCGTCAGCTCCAGGCAGGCAGTGCAGTGGTGGGAGAGGAATTCTCACCCATGCCTGACAACCCAGTCAGGATCCATGGTCCTGCACTCATTCATGGGGGTTTTCCTGGGCTCAGTATCAGATCTGTGTGTACATCATGGGGTGTTTCATGAAAGAGTTCATGCAGGGACACAGACACCTCCCCCCTCAAGCTGCCTGCCTGCAACTGACAAAAGCTTGTGGCTGACAGATGACCTAGAAGGGGGAGTGGCACATGGTCACCCATATGTGGCAGCCAATCAAGGGAGGCCTGGGCACCCAGTTGTACTCGGCAGTCTCCAGAAGCCTGGGGAGCCCCCAGAACCCACTGGGAGGCACGTAGGCTTGCCCCCTATCTGCTGGCTTTAGCCAGCATAGGCTTTATATGCTTTAGCCAGCATAGGCAGCCTTTATGCACTCCCTGCCCCTCACCCCATTAAAGGGTGAACATGTGTTCTGTTCACCACCCATCTAACTTATACTGCTTATAGAAAACAGGGTAACTTAGACTCTGCCTTAGGCTTTTCGAATGTTTATACTTAGCTTCAGAGTAACCATGATTATGGCTTGTTCTCCTCCTCCTGGCCCTACATATTTTCTCTTCCTTTCTGCCCAGTGGGAAGCCTAAAATTTAGGTGTACTTCTCCCTTGGCAAGTACTGGAGACACTAGCCCACTGGGCTCAAATATGGGAGGGCTGTCTTCCTATGCTACAATCAGTCACCACCTGCCAGAAGAAAAGTACAGCATAAGCATAACTGCAGCAATTTTAAATTGCGATTAGTAAAAAATTGCTGAGATGCAGCTACATAAATGCTTCTTAGGCTCATAAAGGTGAAATAGGATTTAGTCCAAGTTTTCAAAGGCCACTTTTTTACTTATAGCTACGGTGCCTGGGATTTCAAGATTACATGAGATCAAGTGAATTCAGTCTGGCATCGTAATCTCACTATCTCAGACACCATAAACTGTAAAACAGTCTTTCAAAGATCAGTGTACTTACCTGAAACGCAAATACTTTTCAACTTCTAAGTCCTAGATTCACTCAAATCATTGCAGTCCTCATAATTTTGTCGTCTAAAACCAGAAAAATTGCAATGGAAAAGCAGTTCTGCTTCTTCAGTGCTGTTTTTGGCACTGTTTAAGTTGTTCATCAACATGTTTGATTTTTCTCTCTGGGCACAGAAACAGGAATGAGATTGAGCTTAATGGTTGGCAATTAAGCAATTTAGTATTTTGGGGACATATGACCTGAAAGAAATCTCTCTCCTTGGGTCTGATCCCATTTTTGTAGTGATGTTATAATAGCCACTTAGTAGCACTGTGCAAATTAAGGGTTTGCTAGATTTTTCATTATAAGTCTTTATTTTTAGGAGTTTTAGTCAAAGGTTCCTTTAACAAATATGGCTTTACAGTAAGATGTACTATAATTTATTTTGTGATATTTAAAGCTTTATGTGAGTTGCTAGAGAGCAGAACTAGAGCGTGCCATGCGCAAGGGTATGTGTGGGCAGAGCTGGGAGGGGTTTTTGAAAACGTTTGAGACGCATATGCGGGACTGCTGGTGTAGGTTTGGTGTGTACATGACTGAGAGTGTGGTGGAGATTAACTGATGGTGTCCAATTGAGAGAGAGAGAGAGAGAGAGAGAGTGAGGGTGTGATTGGAATCAGTGTGTGCCTGAGTGCCTAAGCTGGTTGAAGGTGAAGAGCGGGAAGGAGTGCTCCATGGAAGTGTGCCATCTAACACTCTGGTGACTTAAGGGTCTCCAGCATCTTGCTCCCCTTCAGTGGACTCCACAGTGGAGGCAATTAGAGTCGGCTCCCTGAACCTTTCTCCCTCCAGGTGTGTTTTATAGTTGTAGTAGCCCTTTGCCCCATCGTTGTAAGTATCACCCTGCTCCTCTCTCTTCTCCATCTATTTGTATTAGTATAAGTAACCCCTGTTTAATAAGTAGAAGGTAAGCCACTGTCAGCTCTGATTGGACTTGTGAGGTGGACAGCCCTCAGGATCTCAGAGGCTGCAGCAGTTGGCGTTTAATAAAGATCTCCCTTCCCTTTCTTAAGAAAGTTTATGCCACTCCGTGCCTTGATAATAATAGTGTGAGGAATAGGCAGATAGTTATAGATAGATATATTATACTTAGATACAGATAGAATAGTATAATTTGGTGTAAAGGGCATTATTGATAAGAGTGTGTGAGTACTGTGTTTAGTGTCGATACTACTTACCTGTTGTTTACTATCTGTGTATTTAATAAACCTTTATTTTTCATTTAATTGATTATCCATGTGTGGGTCCTAATTAATCAACTCAGACTAATTGCCGGGTGGGCTGTTGGTAACAGATCCGCCATGTCCCATTCGTTAATGCGTCTGAGGCCAAAAGACCACCCACTACTGCACGAGTGACTGAGGAGTCAGCCACTTATTGAATGACCCTAATTGGGCGTTAATTGTTTCCCCTTGCAACATCTGAGCTTTGTCTCTGAGGTAGGCAGTGGAATACAGGTTTATTTATGTGACTGAATCAGAGAAGAGATCTGAACCTGTGACTTGTATCTCTCAGAAGAGTACTACACCAGATGGGTGAGAACATAGAAGGTGTAGACTATTTTTCCTTCTGTTTTTGAATTATTCCGAAGTCCTCTTGGAAATTCTGCTTGTTATATCCAACTACCCAGTGCTTTAGAAAAAGAAAGAATATAATATCTACAAATACCCACAAAATAAAATGATTTTTTTTTTAATTTGGCATCAAAATGGAACATTTTAGCCACCAAACCAAAATATCAGTTATTCTCATAGCTCCTTCCTGGGACCTAGTGTTCATTTCCCAATGTATAAATAGTAGGCAGGATTGTTAATGTTCTGTCTTAAAATTTTCCTTGCTTACTGTGGCGTAATTTTAATGTTTATTTTGATAGAGATCTATTCTTTCATCAGATACAGCAACAGGCTACTCCCTTCCTTTCGGAACCTTCCATTTTTCCAACATTATTCTATTTTATATTTTATTCAGTAATTAAAGGTCTGTGATCATTATACCAACATCAGCTTTCAGGGACGCATAGCTCTCCTTGACATAGAGCACTATGCCCCTACCCCTTCTGTCTACTCAATCCCTCCTGTACAGATTATAGCCATCTATACCTATGGTCCAGTCATGGGTGGAGTCCCACCAGGTCTCTGTTATCCCTATGACTTCATAATTATTTGTGTTAAGCAGGAGGACAAGTTCCTCCTGTTTATTCCCCAAGCTCCTGGCATTTGTGTACAGGCAGGCAAGTGTCCCTTTGGGGGCTCTTGCCTTGCCCACAAATTGTTCCAGGGCTGGGGCAGGGGTGGGCTCCCTTAAGTGCCTTGGTTTGCTGGCTTTGCAAGGGTTGCTCAGTGGGCCAGCAGTGGCGGTAGTCCCCCCGGCCCCCGGCAGGCTTAGTTTAAAGCCCGGTGGAGCAGGTCAGCCAGTCAGGCTGAGAAAAGCCTCCTCCCCATGGAGAGAGGTGGAGTCCATCACTTCCCAGCAGCTCACTGCCTCTCTCACCAAAGAGTGGACTGTGGTCATGGAAGCCAAAGCCTTCCCGATGACACCAACGCCGCAATCTTTGGTTAACTACCTGGACACTCCTCTCCCTCCTTAGCCTGTAGCCCGAGACTGGGAGGATTGAAGAAAACACCATCTGTAACCCCAGACCCTTTGGCCTCACTCCCAAACCCCTGTAGTGCCTCATGACCCAGCTGGGAGCACTTTAAGCCATGTCATTGGTGTCCACATGGATAAGGAGCATGGGATAGTTGTCAGTGGGCTGGAGGAATTTAGGGATCCTCTCCGTGATGTCTCGGATACAGGCTCCCGGGAAGCAGCAGACTTCCCAGGCTAAGGGGTCAGAGCGGCAGATTGTCCCCTCAGTCCCCCTCAGTATGGAGTCTCCCATGACAAACACTCTGCGTTTTGTCTTGGGGAGAGTGGGGATGGTAGCTACACTAGTGTCTGTGTTGCCTGCGGGAGCTAGCAACTCATCAGACTCTGCTGGGGCTGCAAGAGGTTCGTACCTGTTGCACAGCTCCAGCGGGGCAGGGCCTTGGTGCAGTGGGACTTGGGGCCTTGACCACCTTGGTCCAGCCCCTTGGCTGGACAGAATGGGAGGTCCCTGAGTCCTCCCTTGTCCTGGAGGGAAATTGTGGGAGAAGGGCCTGGCAGCAGGAGTCTATCTCCAGGTCACAGTCCCTGATGACATGCAGTCTCTGCACTGTGGCCTGGAGCTCCTCCAGCTGGTGCACCAGAGACCCCAAAAGGGTGCAGACCCCACAAGGAGAGGTGGCCATGCTCTGGGCCCCAAATCCTGAAAAAGCAACAGGGAGCCCTGCAGCTGAGAGCCAGGGGCTCCATCTGCTCCATCTGGGTGGATGCCTCTGAGGCACCAGAGAAGGGGGCCACAGACCCTGAGGGAACCTGCAGGGTGCAGCGTGTGCCCATTCACATCATGCCACAGGTAGGCTGGCTGTGGCTGGGAATGCCTACCCTAGGGGATCACAGCCAGGGCCTCGGGCCCTCCCGCTCATCGTCCTGTGCAAACTCACACACTAACTCACACACTGGGCAGACAAGCACACCTGTTTGTATGGCCTGTTTGTGAGGCTTTGGTCATGTGGCTCCCTGGGGAGCTGGGTGAAGTAGGGGCTGCGGGGGGCAAGACCCTCCTCAGTCAACTCAGCTGCCTCCTCTTACTCTCTGGGCTTAACCCCCTCTCACCACAGGCCCCACTTACCTCCAACTGTGCAGGGTGCTCCATGGCTACTGGGTTATGACCTAACACAAAAGTAATACTACTCAGAAAATTGGAAAAAAGTTTTAAATCTTTAATTTTTGCTTTTGGAATGGTCCCAAACAGCTCATTAAATGACCAAGTGGTATAAAAAATAACTGTAATTTTCTGTTTCTCTATGCAAATAACATTTATGGAAATGTTCTTGGCTAAAAAGTGAGAAACAGCTTTCATGACCTCAGATATTCATTTTTTTGAGGGTCACATACTCAATACAAGTATTTAATATAAGTAGTTAATAAATAATTTTTTTTAAATGGATACCCCAAATACCTAGGAAAGGGAACTTAAACAGAGAAAATGGAATAAGTGGAAGTTCTGATCTTTCACCCTCTTATAATAAGAAGGCTCAATTTCCCTACTTAGAAATTTACCATTAATGGCGGATCCAATTTACAGATTGTGGTTTGATAAAAATACGGATATTAGCTGTGTCAGAGGCATTCAGTCAGTGACCTGCGATGAATGCTTGAATCATAATAATAAATTTAAAATGTAATTTTGAATTAACCCATGCTGTAGAGCACAATGTTAAATGATAAGAGTAGACTTGTATTTATAATGTTAACCTATACATACTCATTCAAAGATCACCTCCTAGCACAAGTAGACTGCAGGAAAAAAATGAAGATTGCCTAGAAGCAAGTTTTAAATAAAAGAATTCAGAGCTTTGTGAATAATGTTGTTGTTTTTGTTGGGTTGTTTTGTTTTGTTTTGTTTTTGCCTGAAAAAGTATATTCCAGCTTTATTTCAGCATCATTACAAACAATAAATATCTTTGCTGATCCTATGAGGGAAAACATTAGCTGCATGAGAGTTTTATAGATCCCTGAATACGGTTTTTGAGCCTACATAGAATACTTGTGTGCTGTCTAAAATGTGCAGTTAAAAATTCTTGCCAATATGTTAGGGAGGAGGGAGAGGAGAGAAGGAGGTAGAATTTAGTGCCTTTTAAATCCATAAAAAAGAGTATGGGTTTATTGTATGTAGTTTGTCTTTTTATATTTGCTATTATGTACATGCATACAAAGACTTATTCTATACACAAGGTTGTTCTACCTACACATGCCTAGGGGTCTGGGATGCACAGTTCCTATTGCCACCATAGAAAATGAGCTTCCTAATATCCTATATCATTTTAAAAACCTCAGTTGGAGCCATGAGGGTTGGAATAGATGATAAGAGAACTACAGAATTAGAAGACCTGACTGAAACAGTTGAGCAGTCATTCACATGGGTAGTCCTACTGAAATCTACGGGACTGTTCCTATTCGTAAATGCTCATCACTGGGAGCAAGATAGTCAGACTTGTAGAATCTGCTGCAGGGACATTGATTATATACAATAATTGGTTTGCATGTGTTTTCAATGACTTAAGCATTTTGTACTGGTTAAACCAATTTTATAGTGATGCTAATAGCTTGTGTTCTTACTGAAGATATACCACTGTAGACTTCACTTATTCAAATGGACTAACTTTTGAAAGACTGTTTCCCAGGTATTTAAAACAAGAGCTAATCTTTCTATAATGTGCTGTATTAATAAATATACTCTTCAGCATCTAATAATCAAGCTTTTGGGGGTTTTTGGGGGGGGTTTGGCTTGGCGTAAACTGACATTTTCCAGTCATCTGTAGACTCTCTTATTTTACAGCAACTGTTACTTTCTTTTCCTTTAAGTAAATAAGAATGACAGTGCATCTTTTAGAAAGGTAACACAGTACAATTTAGAATGACAGCAATGTTTAAACAGAAACAGAACACATTCTTTAACTGTTTCTAGCTATAACATAGGTGTGAAATGTAATCATTTTACAGTTTTTATATGCATTGTTTTGTGTGTTATAAGTCAGATGCTTTGAATATGGAATCATAAACTATATCTAATATCTTGCATAAAATAATTTCCTGAACATTTTCTATAAGCTATTATCCATAAGACATCATGCTTTATTTTGGGGGTTTTTTTTCTTTTTTTCTTCTTCAAGAGCATTATCCGGCATACCTATATTATTAAAGATCCTTTGATGGGTGGGGAAAGATTTTTTTTTAAGTCCATGTAAATGGCTTATATAGCCAAATTGTACTCTTCCAACTTCCAAGAAAAAAAAGTTCTCTCCTCAACCATGCAAATAATTCCTATAAAATCTCCTATAGGACAGCCTGGGAAGTTTAAAATCTTCATGTTGGGTACATAAATATAAAGTAGTAACTCAATAGGTTTGGGGAGGTATAAGTTGCTGAAGCTGAAGTACTTATAATCCATAATCCTCATTTACACATGTGCTGCAAATGTCTAGGAAAGTGGACACAGGTTAGGCTGTAACTTATGGAGTATGATATAAGCATTTTCACTCAGATCCTGTTAGTCTGTTCTGGCCTTATGACACATAGCAGAGAAGTGTAAAGTGCATTTAGTATAACTCACAGAATCATAGAATAGAATAATAGAAAAGTAAGGCTGGAAGGGACATCCATAGGTCAATTAGTCCAATCCCCTGCCTCAGGCAAGATCATCCCTATTCAAACCATCCTATACAAATTCATTATCTAACTTTTTAGCAAAACTACAGAATCAGACACAACCACAAGACACTAAAACCCTAATTTACCAAAGGTAAAGTAGGGGGACCACAAATGAGAACCATAGCTTGATACTTTTAAACCAGTGATTCTCAACCAAGGTGTCACATCACCCTGATGTGCCTTGAGATTGCTTAAAGAGTGCCTTAGAGAGCCACACCATGTTAGCACTATTAGTTGTGCAAATGAAATTCACAAGATAAAGTCAGAGATTTCAATTAGGAATCCATAGTGTCAGAAATATTCTGCCCTATTGCAGCCTTTCTGAGTTCTTCACAACAGAAGAATTTCTCTGTTATTTTTCTGTAGTGAAAAATTATTTAAAATTAAGAGCTGGCATTTTTAGAGGGGTACCTTGGGTCTAACAAGGTTTAGAACCACTATTCAAAAGTGTTGAAGGCCCATATTTCCCTGTGCAGGGATATGAACAACAATTCATTGGCATACCTAAAGGGTAGAGAGCACTCACAATGGAACATCCACTTGGACACTCATCACTGCATTTCCAGATTCAGATTATGCAAATACATACAAGATAGCTGGATATCCCTGCTTTGACATCACCACAGGGTAATCCTTCCCAAAGGGATGGGCTTATCAGGTGCCGAATGCTTTCTCTAGGGTGCTGAATGCCTACTGTTAAGTAGAATTAGTGAGCACTCAGGTGGTACTCAGCATCTTTCAATAAAGAATGTAACTTAATAGAATGTATCAATTGTTTCAGGACTTAAATCTTGAACTGAGAGGGAAGTTAATTCCCCATGCTGGTGCTGTCCTTAGTCTGTCTCATAGTAGCAATTTAATTTACATCAAGTGCGTTGTTAGGTATGTGTTACAGACAATTATGTGCTAGAAATCACACTTAAGAGACCACCTCTTTCTACATAGATCATGTCAAAACACAGAGTATATTTACCCTGTGGACTGAAGTATAGTGCAGAGATATTAGAACTAGCTTTAAATGTTCCAGCTTGGGTACCACAAGCAGTCTGTGTCAGGAGAGTTCAGCATGCACTAATTTATACTGGCAACATAGAATATGAAAGCAAAATAGAGGTAAGGCAAAAGAAATACAAAAGGTTTCTAATTGGCACACCTGTTTTCTATATAAACATGCAATACACAAAGGAATGTATTTTGATATTCACCTTAGTAATATTCTACCACCCTACAGAAATTATGTTTTTACTATAATCATGTGAAAAAAAAATTACCCTGAGAATTAAGCTGGTAATTGCTCATTTAATTTGTGATATAAACGAAAATGCTAAAGGATTTTTGGCATGCGTGGGGAAAATACATTTTTAATGCATGCAGTAGCCATCGTTGGCTGTAACAGAATATATCCTATCTAATACATCTTGTCAGAATGGATGGCAGATTTTACTGAAACTTTGACTAATGAGACCATTGTTTTCAATATGAATTTCTTACCCAACAATATAATTGCCGCTGACAAAAAAGTCTTAAAACATTTGCAACAAAAGTGTCAGGATAATTTTCCATTGTCTACCTGCAACAGACATCTCTCCCAATGATAAAGAGAAAATTCTGTGCTTTAAATAAGAACTAACTAGAAGTCTATGAAGTTTTGGAGAAAGCTAGCTTAATATTTTCAGTTAATGAACTGAAAACAGTTTAGAATGTGCACACTTGACAAAGATATATTTTACCAATTAACAAATGTGTTACAGGTAGAAGTGATTCTTCAGCCCACTTTAGAATGTGCCCAGAGGCAAATGGCACAAACAGTCTTTAATATAGCACATCACATGCAGCGTATATGCAGGATTTATCTATTGGATCTTTAATAATAATCATCCCTCCAAATCTAAAATCATGTGCAGTATTTGTCTCTGCCCCCTAACCAGCAATGGGATTCAGATAAATGACAAAAGCATAACTACATGTTAGCTCTACATTTATATATCTCTCTTAGCAGAGAGAAACAATCTGTGTTTGGTTTCTTTTGTCTAGTGTAGGATCGAGCCACCCCTCTGTCCTAGAGGGAAAACAACAGCAACTGTTGGTTCTTGCAATTTCAAGAACATGGAAGGTAGGACTTGAACCTAGTCCTGGCCATGAAGTAGGGCTTACGGGAAATTGAGGGTTGGTTTTTTTTAATATCCCAATATGTGGAAACTCCCCAAACCATTCAGCCGCTCTCTGAAATTGTGGTAGTTTCACACAGTAGCTGTAGAGTGCTTTGAGGATCCCAGGTTTAGAACAGGTGGATCCAAAGCTGAGGATCTTATGTTCCTTAAATTCTAGTCCCTGTCTTAATGCATAGACTATTTAGTATTCCTTAGATAAGAGACTCAATCCTAGGTGTCCTTCGTCCAAGGGGAGTGACTACCTTAACCGTTAGACTATAATAACATTCTCTTTTACACCCTGTCTTTTGTTGGCCAATTTTCATGAACATTCAAGCAAAATCGATCGTGGTCACTGAAAGGAGTAAGAAAACCATACTGAAGTATAACATATAACCTGGTTATATGGAGATTCCATGTCCTTCCATATGAAGAAAAGAACTGAACCTGGATCACCCCATCCTAAGTGAATGTTCTTACAGGTAAGCTATTAGCTTAAAGAGGGAGAAGTGGTACCTTTACTGTGAAAAAGGACAGTATGCTCTGCCTTATGTGTGGCCCACAGAGAATAGAGCCAGTCCAGCGCACACGGTATCCACCATGAGCAGCTTTGGTCTGGTGTTCATGCTGCACGTGGTCTCCATACCAGGTTGGTCCCATACACTGGAACCAGCCCTTGATCTAGTTCTGGATCCAGCATGCAGGACTAGTCCGGCATGGGGGCTGCATATACCACATGCAGTAGACCAGCCCTGCAACCAGACATGCTCCACACACCACATGCAGTAACTGCATGTAACAGGAGGCAACACAAGGCAGGCAATATGGCTCTGTGGGTTGGATCTGGCCCATGGTCCATAACTTGGACACCTCTGGTGTAGTCTATATTTATTTCTAAATGATTTTTTTTCAAGATACAATATAGCTTATAGATAAACTATATATAATTTCTTCTAGCCACATATGACAGAGCTCATTGAGACAGAAATTGTAAGTGGCAAGTAAAAATTATCAAAGAATTAAAATGCCAATTTTGATTCTTCTCTCAGTGACTCCACTAAAGTCAAAAATATTGAAACAAACAAACAAAATATTTAGGTGCAGAGTATCCAGCCCACTATGGGAAGAAGTAAATATGCTTTGTACTTGAATCTAAGATTGTGTATTGTTTAAATTAATCATAATTTCATGCTTTTGTTGCTGTTGACTTCTCCACTAAGGGGAATAATGTACTTATATAAGTCCTAAATCAGCAGAGCTTTGCATACATGGTTAACTTTAAATATTTAGCTGTTTCAGTGGGATTATTCATATGTAGAGTCAAATTCTCAGGATCAATGTATAAATCTTTGTGTGGAGATCTAGAGCTGCATTGATTAAGGCAGGGATTTTTAAAGCCAGGGGGGCCTATGTGTCTTTCTAGCACTGTTTATTGTTGTTGTCTGCAGAAAGAGAATTAGGTTAACAGTCAGTGCTCATCCTCATGGTAGTAGCTAGTTGATGCACTTAATTGTATGTTGGATTCTGGCCTGACCAAAATGTGACAGGAGCATTAAGGGACTTCAGGATTCTGAACAGTTTCTGCTAGAAAAGAGTTTGCAGATTCTCTCTTCTTCACTGTGTCACTCCAACATCATTGGCTGCTAACAGACATGAACCCTCCCTCAAACAAAATCCCCAAGTAACAGTGCTTTACTGGAAGAGGGAGTGCATTATTCAACACGGCTCCCCAGTGTCTGTATAAATCAAGTGCTTCAGCAGAGTTTTTTGGAGCTTTATCTATATCTGATTCAAAGAAGTATTAGATAAAAGCTCCAAAAAGCTTGGTAAAGCATCTGATTTATACAGATGCTGGCAAGCCAGATCAAACTGATGTTGTGTCTCTTCTGGGCATGTGTTGTACTTGGCACGGGCACACCAGGTGCCTATACACCGCAACAAAGCTACTTCAATGTACTGTAGTTATAGTGCATCAGAGCAGACTCCATTAATCAAGTCTGCTAATAACAGTGCTCCAGTAATAACAGTACTCCAGCAGACTCCAGTATCATGTGTATCAGCCTCCCTGCACTGAAAAATAGTGTTGGGGCATTTTAACTGAAGCTTGTTTAATAAGTTTTAGTTAAAGGTCCCTGCCACCATTTTTTAGCACAAGGATGCTGATACACATAACACTCCGGGCTCTTTAATTAGAGTGGTTCTCGAAGCTGCTCTAATTTAAGTCCCCCTTCTCCCCTACTCCCAGAGCACATGTATAAATGTCTACTGACTGGAAAGTAAATTTCCATTGTTTGGTGGTTGCTGGGGGTTTTTTTCCACACCTGTAAGTAGCCTTTATGGCCACATAGTAATTTATGATATTTTTTAAGTTTTAAATGTGTAAAACCTAATATAATTTACAATTCAGATGTGAGTTGTATTTGTATAGTCCAGAGATATGGAATCCATCCTTTAAGCATCTTATCTTTTTTCTTATTAACTAGCTTTCATAGCATATGTATCCAGAGCCAGATTTTGAAATTTGTGATCTTTGACATCATGATGTTCAGGCAATTTTCTAAAATCTTTTAGAAACTTTTAGAATTCTAGAAATTTAGCAACCTAAAAAGCCCATTTAGTTTCAATGGAAAGTAGGACCTCCCTATTAGTTTTACTTTAGGGAAACTAATAAAAACCTTGGTTACAAAATTGGTCTCTTTCTGTTGTTAGAGCAGACCAGCTGGCAGTTTCATGGCTTAAGGAGTCCCCACATAGAGGAACCTGGTAAAATGGACAGCATCCTTGGTGTCTAAACCTTATAAAAATGGATGTATATATTTGTGTGCATGTCTGTGTGTTCATGCATATAAATACATGCTTGCACACACATGCACGCACACACATTTTAGAAAGTAATGGAAATTTTGAAATTAGACCACTTTTACTGAACCACAGCACTTCTCTACAGAGTTGTAAATGATGAATGAATTTGACAATGCCATCATCAGTGTTCCCAGCTGCTGTGTAGTTTGTCTTTGTCACAGACACAGAGTGAGCAGCCATTTTGCCATTACTTTCTGAAACACCCTTGCATACATAATAAAACATTTAAGCAGTTGGAGCAAACAGCATTAGTTTGCATGTGGTGACTCTTTTCTGGGTAGACTGATTTGCTTTACTTCTAAGTATAATCAGAGTAATTAAAGAGCATGATCCCAAGCTCACTGAGATGGATGCAAAAACTCCTTAGAAGGCATCAGATGCTAATTGTGCATGCCATTCTGCAAATATGAATAAGCCCCAGGACCACAGAGATTTACTGAAATAAGTCAGTTAGTTCAAAGCATAGCATATGCTTCCTCAGTCAGCATGCTTTCATGTCCTCAAAGGCAGTCAGGTCTGACATACAAGGAATTCATTAAGGCTCTACAGGGGATACACATACAACATAAGTGTCAAAGATATGGTCTGTGGAATGGATCCAGCCTATAGAGACCTGTGATCTGGCCTGTGGGTTGCAGACTGGATTCAACGCCAGTGCCAGTGCACACAGAGCTATTCTAGGGATGTGCTTGTGTCAGACTAGCCCTGCATGCTGGCTCTGGTACATGGAGCCAGTCTCTAGGCCTGATCCAGCTTGCAAACTGGCCCCATGCCCCTTATCTGGCCCACAGGGCTTGGGTAAGTGATACATCCCTGACCCATACAAATCAGTTAACATTATCAGGTCCCACAATCAAGACTTTACTTTAAGAAGTATGATTGTCTAAAGAGTTCTATATTTGACTTTCTGAGGTTCTTTCCAACCCTAAATTTCTATGATTTTGGTAGATTTAGACCCTATATATTTTTAATCTGCTTTTGTCTACAGTGAATTTCCCAAATAATCCCATGATCCCAGATTTGCTGGATGAGTTACCACTTGTCACAGACCCTGACGTTTATTTATCTCATTACACCCATGGAGTGGAAACAGGTGTATAACATGTTGAAAGAACCAAAATTAATCTGAAAATAACTTCCCTAGATTTTAAAGGGAAATTCTGGATCTCTTCTAAGAGGTTTTTAAAAAATTTATACAGGTTAGGCCCTGATCCTCAATTGCAGCTGTGTGACCAAATAGTGGTGTCAAGGTGTTCCTATCTTACAACGACTGTGTACCATGGAGACATCTGAGTTTATTTCAAACTAATCCAGATACTGATAATGGTCCAGCTGTTCAATTAGTACTTGTATGGTTAGCCTATGCTGAACTTAATGCTGCCACAATTGGACTGCTACAGGTACCCATGCTGGCTAGTTTAAAGGTATGCCTATGCTATAATGCACAGTCTCTTAGATTCATGTCCTTGGTGGAAAGGCTAACTGAGTGGTGCTGGTGAACCAATAAAATTTCAGATTATAAGAGGAAATGTTCTATGTAAAGTATCTAGGGACTGATTTACTCTATTTCAGCTTTCAGAGAAAGGATGTGCATGTTTCTTGTCCCTCCCCCAAGTAGATAATACTTACTTATTGAGGACAGTAAAGAACCAAAGCTATGTCATACTTCCAAACTGTTGTTTAACCTTGTCTGAACAGTTTCTTCCAAAGACCATCAGAAATGAATCCCTAGGGACAGATGATGTGGGAGTGAGCTTGAAGCAAAATCCTTTCCCTGATCAGTATTCCTTAAAGATCATTTATATCATCCTGATTTCCAAAGTTTGGTTCTGAGATTGCACATATTTTCCTGGTTATTTCTTCAGGTTCCTGTCAGCAAATTGCATGGCTTCTCCATTCTTTTCAAAGAGAGGAGCTTGTGCTGCTTCTCTATCAAATTAATTGAAGCCTCCTCCACCAGTGTACTTTCATGTCGGCTGGTTTCCCAAAGGCAGCTTGTCTGTCGCATAATCACTCTGCTGCTGTTCTACAATTGACCTGATTCAAGCACTGAGAAGGAACAAGTGTTCCTGTGCAATCAAACTGGGCCCAAAGTATACCAAAGACACCTTGATTAACTCATTTAATATCAGTCTGTTGTGGTAAGACAGATAACACACAGGAAAGCAGAATGCATTGCGGGGACAGAGTTGCTTTGCAAGTGATTTGTTTTAAAATGTGTTCATCGAGAAGCCAGTGTAACTATGAGGCTGGGTAATGTCTATGCATACATGTTAGGAATATCAAACCTTCACGCCCTCAGCTGTGACTGTAGGGCTGCTAGCTGATTTTGGAATAAGCATGAAATACAGACCTATTTGGGGAAACTCAGAATGTCAGGTTTGTCAAATCTGACAATACTGAATTCCATAGGGGTATGTTTCAGTGGCACTTTGGTTTGAATTGAAATTTAAACAATTCTAAACTTGACACTGGAAAGTATTAGGCTCCAAAGCAATCTACATACATATAATTTTCAAATGAGAAATTTTAGACAATTTAAGATTATAGCTTTCTAATGAGCAAGACTTAGTTTTATTGCACCATTAAATTGTCATGCTGTTGATTTATACCTGAAGCTTTAACACCAAGGTCATAAGTGTGCTCCCCATTGCGGGAAGCAGAGAAGCTGACAAGCAGATCATTCAAGCATTTTAAATATTGTCATCCAATATAGCTTTTAACATAACAGTGTTCATTTCACCCTTATACTCCACATATCAAATTATACTATATAAGTACAGTAAGAGGTAATTACTTACTTGTAATTGTTGTTCTTGGAAGATATACATTTCCATGGGTTAACAATCCTGGACCAGTGCGCTTGGGTATCAGCCAACCAAAAACTCCCATAATTCTACAATACTAAGGCACAGGATACTGTTCTAATTAGGATGTCCACTGGCTTTTTTTTTCTTTTGTTGAATGAGGTAAATATACTTTCTATAATAATATTTTAACAGAAGAACTAAGTAAGATCCCTCAGTTTTTCTAAATATAGTGACAATTCATTCATATCTATATGTTCAGATTAACATTCGAAAATACTTCTGGACATATCTTTCCCTTTTCTCTAAAAAATAACCACTTTTCTGGATTCCTAGTCTTGCAACAAAAGCTCTCCAAGGATATTTTCAAAAGAAAAATATAACATAGGGTAAATGAAGTCTCTAAGAAGGAACAAGTCACTTAAATATCTTAATTCTTCTTGATATCCATGGCCTGTAAAAAGCTGTAAAACTTTTAAGACTTTTAAACACCTTATAAGTTTGAGAATCTAGGCCATGGTTGTCCTGGAGATAACAGAATATTAATGTATTGTCAGGGTAGATTTTTTGGGGTTTCTTTGTTTGTTAGCTAGTTTGTTTGTTTTGGGGGCGTGAAGGGGAGAGCTTTGTGGTGTGGAAAAGAGATAAGCTAGAAAAGGCATCAAGATCAGAAATATGCCCCATTCCAAAGTTGGTTAATTCACTGGTTTTCTTCTGCCTTTTAATGGAATTTGAGGTGTGCTTTGCCCTTTTTAGAAATTAATGCAAATTGGATCAATCATTTTGTGTACCTATTCATAACCTGGAACCAGGAAAAAAACCCAACAAAAGCATTTTAAGTAAGAAACGTTAAGTTTCAGGATAACAAATCATTAAAAAAAAATCTCCTCAGGTCTATACATACTGCATTAATCTTCCATGAGAAAACAGATTTTTTAATGTGCAGTTTTAAATGCACAGAGCCCCCTGACCCTAATAAGAATGATCGACAAAGGAAAGGAAATGCACTTGGTGTGTGAATGAAAACTTATACCAACTACTAAAACTATAAGGAAAATGATCTTTAACCCAGATTCTACAAGGGAAAAATACTTTAAAAAAATTATTGAGGGTATATAAAAGATATATATGTACCTTTTCCTTTCTGACTACAAATCTCTTCCATTTTCACCTGTACAGTGTTCTGAGAGGCTGTTTGCAACTGTAAGGGAACTCAAAACATCTACTGAATGCATTTCAGTTTTTAAATTAAACCCTCTCAAGAGCTTTCCCAACAGGAAGAAAATGCATGTGGATAAAAAAACTACACACATGGCAAGATTCTGAGAGGATCACCAACCATTATTCTTAGAAGTAAGAATCATATTTGTTTTGTGCAAAAGGTTCATGAGGTTCATAAAAACATTCTTCCTCCTGCCTTTGGCCAAGAGATGGAAACTTGCTCCAAAGAAGTGGAAGGCATCCCTTGCTTATGTAGTCTCCTCCACATCTTCTACAGATCACCAGTGTTCATGAGTAATTTGAGGACAAAACCATTTGTCAAGTTGAATAAAGGCTTTAACAAAATATACAGTGAAAACAGACCAGCTGGAACAGTTTCAGGGGTTCTTTTTTCATTCCTACACATCATAGATTCAGATGTGTTTGCATGTGTTAGTGGAGAGACAGACATGTAAGCAAGAATCTTTGACTGCTCTACCCTAACTTTTAAATTGAAGTTGAAGGGTCACACTCTGGTTATACCTTTTAATTACATATTTTCCCCTATTCTGACTGTGTGCAGATGTATTTGTATACTTGAAACAAATGGTCATAAACAGCACACTGCAAATCTGCTTTTTATGTAATTAGGACGTATAGTCTAAATGATCCATTTAACTCCAATAACCCATTCCATTGTAAACTTCAAATCTAGCAACTCCTGTTCTTTAAAAAAAAACAACAAAACACTCCCCCTTAAAAACCTTTACTTTTAATTGCTAAAAACTACTTTTTTAGGTTTTGTTCAAACTTCTCATTTCAATCACCTCATCCTGATTTTCTTCTTCTTAATCCTGTTAATTTTTACACAACAGTGAAAGTTCAGCAATCTAACCCATTACAAATAGGACCTAGAAGATTATGATCAGTTTCCCCTTATAATAAACATTGCATTTGTCACTTTATTAGTACGATGTGAACATATTTCCCTTTGTGGAAACAGGTGGTACCCAAAACCAGCAGAATCCACATTTATTGCACCTCAAATTTAGGTAATAGGAACACAAGGAAGAATAGGAGAGAAAGACTTTGCCTCTTTTTATCTTGTTTTCCAACAGTAATGATGTTATCTTCATATCTGGATTTGAAAATTATACGGTTGTTTTTTCCTGAAATGAAAGATAAATAATAATCGCATTAAGAGTCTAGCATGGAAACACAGACATACACAAACATGTATATATACATAAAAGTATATATATAATCCCAGCCTGAATGATTTTCATTCCCTTGGATATTTCATACATGGCTCTTTGCAAGCAGGACAAATAAAAACATCTTAATAGTGTTTTAACATAAAAGGAGTCAATCATTTAGATGTTAGCCAATGTGCTTTTTTGTTTTATTTCATTTTGTTTTTTGTTAACCAGTGTTACTTTATCAAGTTACTGTGTGACATTGCTTCAAGATCACCTTTAATTAAACAGCTGCAAATGAAAAAGTGTGTAACAGAGAATGTGCATGAATGAGGAGAAAAGTGTCTTCTCATTTCCAGTCTATAAAGACACTAATCCTTCTCATATTTAAATCAGAAAAGCTGTGAAATATTCAATAACTTGATGAGGAGAAATGACAGATAAACCTTCTTGACCTTTTATGCAGCCCATTAACACAGTCCACTAACACCTGCCTTGTAATTAATGTGCTAATCAAGGCAGCAGGGTTCACCAGTTACTGTATTTCACTACAACATTTCAAATTGCTTGCCATGTTTCTATCTCAATTAGTTGACAGCAGCTTCTAAAGCAGCCTTTTCTTGCAAAAAGAAATTTTGTTTAGATTTTGTATGCATTATATTAAAATAATCCTTTAATGTATAGAACAAATTATTAGGCATTATACTAATTTTTTTCTCTCCTACAAATATATGTATGCTGCGATATATGTGGGAGAGAGGGGCGAAGCAGTCATACATCCTTGCTTGACTCCACCTCTAATAATGAAAGGGCTCATTTCTGGGCCATTGCTTAGGATCGTTACAGTCATGTAATTCTGAAGAAGTCAGATAATGGTAACAAATTTTGGTGGACCTCCAAATCTCATCACAATCTTCCATGGGGCCTTCTTTGAGGCTTGACTCAAAGGTCTTAAGTCAATAAAGGCCATGTAAAGATCTCACTGTTGCTTGTAGCACCTCTTCTGTAGCTGTTTAGCAACAGAGGTCATAACCATTGTGGTCTATATGTAATATACAACTAGTATGTTAAGGTCTTAGAATACTGAAGAACATTATTGCATGTAGAACATTATCTATAATACACTAAATATTCCCTGTATTCCCTATCCCTCCTAAAGAGCATACTTTAACAACAGTGTTAAAGGATATGTTTAACATTACCTATTTTACTTTGAATCTAAGTCAAAATTGATGGTTTTTTTGAGGATAATGTCTTTATTTTATTATTGTTATTGCAACAACCTTTGAAGTCCCAGGTGGCACAACTATGTTAGGTGTTTTAACATATAGAGGACACATCTACATATGCACTTTACTGTGAAGTAGGCTAATTAGCTTTGCACTAAAGCATCAAAGTCTACATATGCACCCCTATCAGAGTGCAGTAAACTAATTCTGCTGTAGGATAGTACTGCCTAGGAATATCCTATAGCGGAGTACTTACATGCACCACAATGCACATGTAGACTGTGACCAGGGCTGGCTGGGGCATGTGGGTGCAACAGTGTTGAGACTCTGCTGGTTAGCTCCACACTGTAGCACCCTCATGCCCCAGTCAGCCCTTCTGCTGCCTGACACCATCATCTGAAGCCCAGGACTGACCCCCCAGACCCCCTCTCCAGATCAGCTGCTCCCAGGTGCAGCATCTTCACTTATGCCTATGATTGCCCCAGCTCAAACTGCTGTAGTCTTGGGCACACAAGAAGACACTGCACCCAAAAGCAGCTGACTCCAGTGTGTATTGAGCCACAGTTTATTCAGGAGCACTAATTTCACATATTGATTTGCCCACAGAGTGACAATCAGTCCCTATCCTAAAGAGCAAATTTGACAAGACAGGCTGTCAGACTGAAGACTCCAATCTGGGCCCTCAACCTATAAGCACAGTTGCTCATCTCAGCCTGTCATCCTGTCATTAGTCACCCAGGCTGTTCAAGGCTGTCCTGAAACCTTCAGTAGGGTGTAACCCTCCACCCATTCCCTGTCCTTTGCTTCCCCCATACAAATACTTGAAGCAGAACAGAGTTTTGCTAAAATGTATGTTAATATACTTTTTGGTTGGGTAATATCCACATACATGCACACATAAATAGTTTGTCACATACTTTTTGTCAATTTGCAATATTATTACCTTTGTAATTAGTGAAATGTGCAACAGGGTTCAACCTGACCCAAGACTGCTTTTGCTGTTCCCTCTAGCTTGTTTCTTCGCTCTGATCTCTGATCTCTCCTTGACCTCCTAGCTGCTTGATCAGGTTTGCTCCTGGATTCATTCTGTTTGACCTCCCAGATTCTTAACTCAGTTCACTCATAGACCCCACTCTTGGATTGATCTACTGGCTTCCTGACCTGGTTTGAACTCAGGTTCTGCTCACCCATCCTGAGCCAAGTCAATACCTTGATCATTCAGTGGCCCCAGACTTGGCCACCCATGTCCCAGCATGACATATGCAAAATTAGGGAGAAAAGGACTAGGATGAAGAGATTAATTAGGTTTCAAGCAATGATGTAAGGAACAGCTAGCAGAGCCATATGTATCTTTATCTGTTCAAGAAAACCCAGTACTAAAAATGTTAAGGTTCTATCTACCGTCAACTTATCTATTAAGCAATAGGATTGACAAGGACACAAAATGAAGAACAGATTTCATAGATTTCATAGACATTAGGGCTGGAAGGGACCTCAGAAGATCATTGAGTCCAGCCACCTGCCCCAGGGCAGGAAGTAAGCTGGGAGTCAAAGGATTCAAGCAAGATAAATATCCAAATGTCTCTTAAAGGAGTCCAGAGTAGGTGTTTGCACCACATCTGGAGGCAGTCTGTTCCAGGCCTTGGGGACTCAGACTTTTCTATCTTTTATTAGAAAAACTAAAATAGTTGGAAAAATTCTTCTTTGCAAGCTTTCAGGTACAGACACCCTTCTTCAGGCAGAGGGACTGTCTGCAGTTGTTTAGTGCTGTTCTGGATGTGATGAAAGCCAGTACAGCATACCTCGTTTCATTGCACTTCGCTTTATTGCACTTTGCAGATATTGCGTTTTTTACAAATTGAAGGTTTGTGGCAATCCTGCATCTAGCAAGTCTATCGGCGCCATTTTTCCAACAGCATTTGCTCACTTCACATTTTTTAGCAATAAAGTATTTTTTAATTAAGGTATGTACATTTTTTTTTAGACATAATGCTATTGCACACTTAATAGACTACAGTATAGTGTAAACATAACTTTTATATGCACTGGAAAACCAAAAAATTCGTGTGACTCACTTTATTGCGATATTCGCTTTATTGCGGTGGTCTGGAACCGAACCCGCAATATCTCCAAGGTATGCCTGTATACAGGAATAAAGGTCAGTGAAAATGCAAATGTATAGCAGTGACAGTCAGAAGGGGTGAGAGAGGTGCAGGGGAGAAGAGGAATGGTGATCTGATGATGGAATGTAGCTGGTAAATTGTAGAGAGGTTACTTGGGGTATCAAATGATAGGCAGGTTAAAATGTGCCATAAATCCAATGTCTATACTTAGTTCATGATTTTTTGTATCTAGGAGATTGAAGTTGAGTCTATAGGCTCATCTTTGAAATGTGTTTTGTAAATTTCCTTTGAGGATTAAAAATGAGAGACTGGAGAGAGACTGGTTATCTTGTGAGAAGTGTGCACCCACAGCTATTGATATTCTTGTCTTTGATAGATTTTCAGTGTGCATTGATTCTGGTTCACAGTTGTTGTTTGGTTTCCCTGAACATATTTTCCATCAGGGTGTTTGGTGCACTAGATGATATTACATTTCTGGAGGTGCAGGTATAAGATCCAGGAATGGTGATAGTTTTGTTCCTGGGGTGTAGTTATTGCGGGAGTAGTGGAGATACGTTGGCAGGTTATGGCATGGTCTGGATCCATTTGGTATGTTTTGGACTGTAGAAAGTTTGCTTCTGGAGATGAGATTCTGAGGTTCAGTGCCTGTTTGCAGGCTAGGATGGGTGGTTCTGGGAAGATCCTAGTATGGGTTGCAACTGTTTGAGGATTTTCTGTACAGGTTTCAGGGAGGGATGGTATGTCATAACTAGTGGTATGCAATTCATGGGGATTTTCTTTTTGTACTGCAGCAATCCTTCATGTGGTATCTGGATGGCTCCTTCAAAAGTGTGATGTATCTCTCTGGAGGAGTGTCCTTGCTGACTGAAAGCCCTTTTGAGACTTGATGTAACAATCATGGGTGTTCACCTCAGTGCAGATGCAGTGCTTTCAGAGGGCTTGGCTGTATATACCAACTTTCTTTGTATTTAGCGTGATTCCTGAAAGTTCTTCAAATATTTTTCTTAGTTTGGGAAATTATCTTCATTTTTCATTGGAACAAAACTAATCTTTGAACATTTTTTATTTTCTCTCTTGAGTTTTAACCAGGAATTCTATCTTTTACCTTAGAAACAATCACTGCAACATTTTGATGCTGACAAATCCTCAGATGAAAACAAAAGCTGCGTGGAAAAATTCCTGACCATTTCTCTTAAGTGTTGATGCATTTGAAAAGATAGACCATGCTGTAACATCTTAGAAAATTTCTGGAAGAATCAAGAAATGAACCCCTATTCTCTGAGTTCCATTGTCATCTCTGTGCTAGAAGATCACCTACTTGGTCTAAGATACATAACAATCTATACTAGATATACTTGGTATATTTGGTTGTTATTTTAGAGTACATTTTTCTGTTCGTTACACTGCTATCTAATGGCACTGCTAGTTTTTACTGTGTCACAATCCACTATTTTTTGTATATAATTCTACAGCTCTATGTCTATCACATAAATGAAATACGTTAGTGTTTCTGAATTGTATAATACATTTTCTTCTTTGGAAGAAGGTATATTGAGAATAGACCTTTTAACCAAGGCAGAATGAAATATCTACTGTATTATCTTTCATCTTCATTGTATCCCGGGGAAAACAAATTGAAAAGCAGACATAGGTAAAATGTACTAAGTAGGAAATTCAAGTATGCAGTGTCAGTATGGCCCCTTGTTAGTTATTTTCAGTTAGGGTTTGATGGAGAAAACTACCACTTCTATTCTTGACATTCCTATTGACAAATCTCCTTTAGTAATTTCTCCAGAGGGCCATCAGATCCAAAGGTCCCTTACTTCTTATAGTTTATCAGTAGCACATACATGTTTGCAAAACACAAAATCCTAGTTTTTCCGAATCTCAAAGGGAAAGATCAAATTGTGTCCCAGTGACTTGAATGAATACTTTAGTGTCCTGTGGGCTTCTTAAAGGTCTAAGAGATTTGTTGTGTGGTACAAATCCTTGAAAACAAATATATCATTGTTTTATCCCTCTTCTGAAAACCATGTATGATATTCCTATAAAGACAGGTAAAATAGAGGAGCAACACAGAATTCAGATCTTGAAATGTATTCCACTGAAACAAAAGTAGAAAAAAGTTATGTTTTTCAGAATTAGCAATTACAATAAAACAACATGAAAAATATGGATGGCTAAATTCTTTTTCATTGAAAAGTATTTTTATCATGAACAAACTTGTCCCCAAATGTCAGTTTTATGGAGAAAAAGACCATATAATTCTTCAAGTTTTTATGATTTTTTTTCTATGAAATTTTAAACAAGCCAATTAAAATTTAATAGAAACAGCTCAAAAATCCAAGGGCATCTATACATGTGTCAAATGCCTGCTCCAACACATTCTAATTAGAATGTATCAGAGAAGACTGGAGTAATCAAGTCTGCTGGAGTATGATAATTAGCATGCTCTAGCAGCCTTGGCATCACATGTATTCAGTGTCCCCACATTTCAAAATGGCAATGGAGGCACTCTTAAATAAAGTTTGTTCAATGTGCTTTAATTAAAGCACGCCCACCACTGTTTTGAAGCATGGGATATTGAATACATGAGAAGCTGCGGACATTTTAATTACAGCGGCTGCCGAGAGCCGCTCTAATTAAAGCATGCCCTCCGCCCAACCCAGAGCACATGCAAGGATGCCCCAAGAGACCTCAAATAAAAAGAAAACACCTGCAGAATTTTTCGTGGATACATTTTTTTCCTCATTTTTCAAACTTTTAGTGTGTTCTCAGAGACTTTATACATTTAACAAAGGGGAGATTTTTATCTCCTTTATCACCCTCAGAGTACATTTCTTCTCCCTATGGTCTCTTTAAATAAATGGTACTGTTATTAGTGTATGATTCTTGTTTGTCATGAAGAAAGGTATGAGACACTATCCTTTTTACTTACTGTACATAATTAATAGTTTCACATTAGTCTTTTTATTAAAAAATTTTTTCCCCAAGATTGTCTGAGATACAGTTATAGATATGACCACATGTTAAGACCTTATGAGTCTTGATCTACTTCTTCCTACAAATGAAAAATGCTGGAAGTTTCAGCTTAGTTTAGAAGGAAAAAGGGCCAGAGTTGATAAGTAAATAAAGAGTGCCTTCCCAGACATTGGGGCCAGGTACAGACATTATACTTTTACTGGTATAAGTGATCAGAAACCAGTCTATACCTATAACAGAACAAAAGTTCAGTGTACAAAGACAGGTTTAAAAATGATAGAACCTGGTCTAAGATTTGCACCCCTGCACCACAGGGTGAATGTGGGTTCTGTTTACTACTGATCAAAACTATGTCGCTTAAAAAAACCCACGTAACTTAGTCCAAGTCCACCTTGAGCTTTCTGAATGTCTGTACCTAGCCATGAAGAATACAATACTGATACAGACAAAATAAATTGGACAATAGTTTTTACTTTAGCTGGGTATACCTTATAAGACTAAGAGAACACAGTAAATATAGGAAATTAAGGCTGGGAGGGACCTCACAAGGTCATCTAGTCCAGCCCTCTGCTCAAGCTAGGATTTTACCAAACTAAACCATTCCAGCCAAGTATCTGTCTAATCTGCTTTTGAAAACTTCCAAGGATGGAAATTCCACGATTTCTCTAGGCAGCCTGTTCAGGTGCTTAACCACCGTCATAGTCAGAAAGTTCCTTCTAATCTCCAACTTAAATTTTCTCTCCTGCAGTTTGCGGCCATTGTTCCAAACTCTGTTTCCTACAGACACAGAGAAGAAGATTATCTCCATGTTCATTATAATCACCTTTCAGGCATTTGAACACTGTTATAAAATCACTCAGTCTTCTTTACTCCAGACAAAATAACCCTAATTTTTTCAGGTTTTCCTAATAAGTAATTCTCCCCAGACCTCTAAAAAATTATGTCAGGGTACAAACAGACATTTCTGTTGCAGTATCACCTGTTCCCACACAGCTGATCTGATTTATCAGCAGAGATATTTTTGGGGCTGTTATCTTGCAGGGTTGCACTTGATCCTGCCATGTCCCAAACCAGGACATGCATCTGCAGCACCCTGACCATAATGGGCACACTAGGAGACTCCTGCAGGGATCCCTTGCAAGTGGGAAGAATCTCCTGCAATAGGAAAAATGCCATGGGATAGGAGCACGGCAGCATGGAATAACTTCACCTGTATTCCCAAGGGATTCAGGAATCCCCTGGAAGTGGAGGAATCCTCATAGGTTCAGGGAGTGGCAGAGCGAAACTTGCTTCCCGGGAATAATCTGCAGATGGATTCCTGGGACACATATCTATAAGCATGCCCAAGAATAGCCTTGGGGCACAATAGATAAACAGTTGTTATCCATTATAGGGCATCACAGACTGTTTCTGAGTTTGGTAACACAAACATTTTAGGGTAATTGGAGTGTGACAATGGGAAGGAATGTCTATTTCTCTGGAATTTGTGCTGCCATAAAAAAAAATTATGACAGCACAAGGGCATCATGTGTTTGTAGCCTCACCCTCTGCTGGACTGTTTCTTATCAAGTTTCTTAAGTATGTGCTCCATCCCATTGTCCAAATATTTAATGAAGAAATTGAATAATGACAGAACCAGGACAGATTCCTGAGGAACTCCACTTGATACCTTCTCTCAATTAGACATTGAGCCACTGATGATTATTAATTGAGCATGATGAATTAACCAGTTGTGTATACACCTTATAGTGCTTTCATATAGTCTGTACTTCCTTAGCTTGTTAATGAGGTCATGGGAGACAGCATCCAAGTGGCCAATAACAAATTCTACTCCTTTGAATATGAACCTTTATACAAATCATTAATGTCCAGGAAAAGTTGCAGAGCATCAGACTGTAAGGAATTATATTAGTTAAAAAAAGATTTTTAAGCATATGTTGCATAGAGTTTCTCTCTTCCACCTGCTGGACTACTGGTGGGCAACCAGACATTGGGGCCATGTGTTCTGCCAGAAAATCCAGGGCCCTGGGTCCCTGGTAGACATGGAAATCAGTGGAAGGAGGGCAAGTTAGGGCCAGTATGGCCCTGGTCACCCTCCATCTGGTTTGTCCATCATCACTGCTGCAATCCTACATACTCAGTGACTGGCCCTGCTACTACCCTACTCTGTAGCCATTGCTTCCCTCACGCCTTGACTTCATCCCTACTCAGAATTCATGGAAGTGAACAAAGACCTATACAAATAAAAAGAAAGCATGAAATCCTAGAACATATTATGAGTGATTTAAGCATATTAACATTACCACTGTACAGTGTAACTAACGTTCTATACTGATAGTTTATTCATGCAAACCCATGCATAAGTGTTTTCCTGAATCCACAGTTTAGTGGGTCTGGCATTAGTGACTAGCTTTTCGTTACATGTCAAATGTTGACTTGGATCTTCTGTTATCAAGATTAACTTTTTCCACCCTGTTATTTTTAATGCTCTATAATTATAAGTCACCCTTTCTAAGCTACTTTTTTCTCTTTTGTAACAGACTAAAATGCATTTTGGTGGATAGTATATTTGAATAGTAGGTATGCAATATTATATTCACTTCTCACTTATCTGTGAATGAAAATGAAACAATTTTATTTGTTTCATTACCATTCCCAGAGCCTTTCAAAAATTGCTGCAGGGATTTTAACCCTTAATTACCTTCTGAGTGCAACTTCCACTGGAGAGGTTCCAATTTTTGAGGCCTCATTCTCCGTAACTGTTTGTCCATTTCCATTTCTTATGAAACACTGCATGCTGTGAAACCTTATTTTTATACACTTTATACAAGTCTTTTCACTTCCTCCTACTCTCGATTCTCATGGCCTGATCTTTCTTTCCTTTAGGACTTCTAGGTACCAAGCCACCAGCCTGCTCTTGCTCAACTGTTCTTCTGTTGATATCACATTTACCTATTCCTGTACCTTATTGTTTCTTGCTGACTCTGTGAATCCACCTCATTGTCTTCATTTTTGTCATCCTTACCATAGACAACTGATGTTTGTTCATTGTGCAGAGTTAATTCATACAATAGCACTGTCATTATCACTGTCTTGTATAGTAGATTCTCTTCAAACAAACTGCTGTTTTGCTGTCAGAGACAACTCCACTTATATCCCTCTTTTTCATTCACAACTTATTTATTCTAGTCCTAATTTTCTCTTAATTTTCCAGCAGAAGGGATGCCAGGCACCTAAATTTGTGCACAGATGTGTACGTGTCATTTATCTGAAATCAAAAGTCTATCCATTTTGCTACTGTCTGAAAACATATGTCATGTACTCTATATTTCCCTGCTGACATTTAGACTGTGCCTTTCCAGGTTATTCTTCCATCTCTCCAAGTCACTTCCTATCTGTTCTTTGATTTCTGTAATCATGACCACATCATTTGCAAACATCATGCACCAGGGAGCATCCTTTAGAATCTTGCTGGTGCTTGTATTCAGGACTAATACAAACAGGAATCGGCTAAATGCTTTGTAAACCATAAGGTTTGACCAGGAAATCCTCATTTTCTCTGCATGTGCTACAAATTCATGGTGTTCATTCAGCCTGTATACATGTTTCATACAAGTCTTTCATAGAATTCTGGTATCAGCTTTATGTCATGCCCTGCCATATTATTTGCCTTGGCACATAATCATGTGCTTTTTCCATGTCAAAGAATACCAGGTCAATATTTTTTTTCCTATTATCACTGTACTCTTCTGTTAAACGTCTTACTGCAAGCATCATGTGACTTACTGATCTACCTGCCATAAACAACCGATCACTGACAATTTAGACTTCTCTTTTCAGTTGTTTCCTGATCCTCCTCATAGTTTCATGACATGGTTCATGAGCTTTAGGCCTCTAAAATGTCCACAATTTTGTACATTATCTTTGTTCGAAAAATAGGCACCATAAAGTTCCTTCTCTACATATTCAGCATTTTTTTTCACAAACATGTTTCTATTAAAAACTTGTCAAGGTGATTTACACCTTTGCATCTCAGTACTTTCCATGTCTCTTTAGTATTCTGTTTGTTCTTACAGTTTCTGATTTTTTTCATCTCATCAAGGGCATCCACTACTATTTTTTCTATTATTAATTTGACCAAAACTTAAATTATCAGCACTTTTCTGAATCCTTTCTAGTATTCTCTTAATTCAAGAATCTCTCCAACTAATTCCTCCACTTGTTTTAGATTTTTCCTGACTCTGTTAATATCTTGCCTCTTGTGTCATTTATTTACTGAACTTTCCCAGTATCTTGAGTTCGCTGCCTTATTTATTTATTTTTGAGCCCTTACAAGTTGCAATATATATCCTCTTCACATTTTTTAAATTGCAGTCTGTTTTGTACAAATTTTCCAGTACTTTGACCTTGGTTTCTGCTGCTATTTTTTTACCTCCTCCATGGCTGTCCTATATTTGCCATGGCCTTTTCAATTCTTAGCTTTCTGCCACTCTTGGAACCTTCTCTTCTTTTCCCTGGTGACTGCCTGTTCTTCCTGCTCCACCATTATCTTACTCTTTGAATGCATGTCCTCTGTCAAGGCTTGCTGGTGATCTCTTTATTTTGTTGGAAGCTGAACTCTTAATTTGTTAATTATGCAAAGTTGGGGGCGTTACTCCTCTGGAGCTCAGCACACAAAAATATATTTAATGGTGGTGGCTTACTCTCATTAAAGCCAAAACCTACAACCTGGCTCTACCTTAATGCTAAATTAATTAGTAGAAAACAGAGAGACTCATTAATTACCTGGAAACCACAGGACTGTATTGTGATAATGACAAACAATAACAAGGGCCATGTTACAAAGGTAGGAGAAAATTTAACAGACAGGAGAATACAGAAAGTCCCTCTGCCTGCTAGCTTGCAATGCTGTTGTTATTGCAGGCGCCAATACTCAAGGACTGTGCTTCCAATTTCCTATGTAAAAACATCCCACTTCCCCAGGAGTTATTCCCCCTCATTGGATATTTGGTCACATTATAACAGGGAGGGTGATACGTTACCATACATGGGGGTATTGGTCACTTAGTACTGGTGCTGGTCTGCTGTGCTGGATCCTGGCACAGCAGACCAGGCAGATAGACTCTCAACCCCCCCGCCCCCCCCGCCCCCAAGTCTGTCTTCAGAGTTCAGGCAAAACTTATACAGATCCAAGCTTCATATGGACACAGTCACAATAGTAACCCAATCAAGCCCCACACTTCCTCCAGGTACTCAGACACAGACCCACAAGAACAATGCACACTTCCACCTACACACACACACTTCTCAGATTCAAGTTTCTTTCAAATTCTCCCATCACACCACGTCTGTCAATCTCGTACTCAACCAATCACTCTCCCAGAGATCCTGTCAGTCTCCTATCAATCATCACCCACACCAATCCCACCTTCGATCACCTCATGAAAAAGGTAATAAAGGTATGTTAGCTGCATACGAGTTTTGGCAACGAAGTCTGATGACAAACTATGCATGCCCAGACATCCAAAGTGGGTCATTACCTCATTAAGGTAAAAAGTTCATCCCTTCTGGAATATTCTAGTTTTTCTAACTCATTGGACATGTGCATCATTATGTTGTTTGCTTAATCATTACTCAAATGACTTAACTTTTACATGCAGCTACCAAGCAGGCCAGGGGATAAGCCACCTAGAGACCTTCAATTGTATTTGCATTCAGTCATATACTTCCATAAATCACGGATAACTCTGTTTGCTTTACATTTCCCGACCTTTGCATCTTGTCTACTATTTTCCTTTTCAGTGTCCATATTTGATTTTTTTGAATAGGTTGCTTTGGTCTGCAAGTAATTACTGTACATACATACATGTATAAGTAATTACTGTATGTACAAAAGTAGTAGTCTGTGCTGTGCCTCTTGGGGGAAAAAACCCTCCAATCTTCTAATGTTTTAAAATCTCATTTAGTTGTGAGAGAGGAGGAAATAGTCAATATGAGTATTACTAAATCTTCCCACAGTCTTCTCTTCTGCAGACTAAATAACCCAAACTCTGTCAGGCTTTCCTTATAACTCTTGTTTCCCAAACCCCTAATCAGTTTTGTTGTTATGTACTGGATTATTTCCAGTCTGCCTACCTCCTTTTTGAAGTGTTGGGCCCAAAACTGGATACTGTACTCCAGGTGAGGCCTCAGCATGCTGAAGAGAGTGGAAGAATCACTTCCCTTGATTTGCAAATGACATTTCTGTTGATATAACTCAGTATGACATTGGCCTTTTTTGTAAGAGGTCCACATTATTGGCTCATATTCAGCTTCTGGTCTGCTATAGCACCCAGGTCCTTCTCTGCAGCATTGAAGCCTAGTCAATCATTCCCCAATCTCTATTTGTGCATAGAATTATTCCATCCCAAGTAGAGGATTTTTGCACATGTCCTTGGTGAATTTCTTCTTTTTGATTGTGGTCCATTCATTCAGTCTGTCCAGGTCATTGTAGATCTTAGCTCTACTCTCCAAATTAGTGTCATCTGCAAATTTGCCCTCAATCATATAATTCAAATAATTAATGCAGATGTTAAATAATAGTAGGTCCAGGATAGAACCCACCTGATGCCTGTTCCCAACTAGACATTTTTCCATTGAAGACTATGTGGGAGCATCTACATGTGTGGTGGACTGAGCAGTTGTTACTGTGCATTCATTTAGTACTTGCTTAACCTGTGCAGTAACACCATTTACTGTGCAGTCATTTAGTACTTGCTTAAGCAGTAACACCATTACTTTAGCAAGTACTAAATGACTGCACAGTAAGTGATGTTACCCCACATTCTTTGCTTCTTAGTTAGGTAGACCCCATCTCTTCCCAGAAGTCTATTTTCCTGGAACACAACCCCAAGATTAAAGAAGTCAAAGTGTAGCAGGTGACACCATGTATTCAATCATGTATTGATATCCATGATGTTTCCACTCCTAGCTAAGCTTTTACCCTTGACTGGAAGGATTGATGAGAACACCAGCTGGGTACCTGGCCCCAAAGCCATCTGACCACTTTTGATCTGCTCAAGATCACCCCTTCCAGTATTATTAATGAGATGAGATAGCAATCATCTAGACCTCTGACTTTTGGCAAGCCATGGAAACTTTTTGGATACAGGCTCCTGGCAGGCAGAAGACCTCCCAAGTCAATAGGTCACTACAGCAGATGGATGCCTCTGTGCCCCACCAGAGGGAATTTCCAAACACCCTCTCATTGCTTCCTCTTCACAACAGTGGTCTTAATTCTTCCCCACTCCAAGAGTGCATGGCTTAGCCTCTCCTGCCACCGGAGTGGGGTCCTTCTCATCTGATGCCAGGGCTTCATATATATGCTCCAGCTGAATACCAGCAGGTTCAGAATAGGAGTACTGTCTCTTGTCAGAGGTGACAAACTGCCAGCTTCTACCTTTTGGAATACCTGTGTCTTTTATGACTTCCAATGCCTTCTCTAATTTCCCTTCTACCATGATGCTGGAGGTCTCTTAATGCATAAAGTCATTGAAGGCCTCATGCTTAAACATGTTTCTGAGACTATCCACCTCCTCCTGCAGTTCCCTTACCCTGATTCACCAGGAAGTATCTCTCACTCTGCAAGAATTCCCTGAGTCTGGCTGTCCTTGACAGGGATATGCAAGCTTCAGTCTTTGCAGAGCCAGATGAGATCCTGGTTGGAAGCATCAGCAGTTAATGGCCATGCCTGGATGGAGCCCTCAAAAGGTACAGGTAGAGGCAGGGGCTTTGGTATTGCAAAATTTTCTAGTCCTCCTGCTAGCTCCTTCTTTCTCTTGCTGAAAAAAATCCTTCTTCATCCTTCTTCCTTCACTACCTTCCACTCAGCAAACGTAAAGTGAAGGATGGGTAAGAAAGTGACCAGAAAAACTTCCCATTGAACTCCCTGCTTGAACTCCTACTGAAACGCCCCTGTCAGGTAGTGATATGCTTATCTTTTATCATCTAATGTTGAGGACTTGAAAAATGAGGCAGTTGTGTTTCAGTTTCTTTTAAATTGAAAAGTATTGGTAGCCTGTGACAGGACGGGACCTAGGGGTGCCGTGAACTCCCCTAGCACCCCACTACTGTGTCAAGTCGGTGTCAATGCACCCTCGTTCTTGCCCGCCATGTCTTTGATGATAAGGGTATTAAGGGAGGCTGCCTTTTATCCTCCTTGACTCGGTACCCCTGATGTACTCCAGTCTGTGCCCCATCTACGGTGGCTCTGTACACTCCCACCTCAAGGGCTATGCGTGGCTTCTACCACCCCTAATACCATGCCCCAAGCCTCGTGGATGTCCCAGACATTGTCTAGTCACTTTCATAGGTGGCCTGCATCCTCACAGATGCTCTCTGGCCTCTCCTTCCTTACCGTCGCCCGCGCTCCCCGCAGATGCTCCCAGGCCTCTCTCGCGGCCGAGCCCCACTGGACCTTCTCTCACGACCCTGTCTGTGCTGGGGTCTAACCTCATGACTAAGTCCTAGGCATGCACCCGCACTAGGGCTCCTCATCTATGTGACCTCCCTGGGGCCATGCCCGCACTGGGGCCTAGCCTCAAGATCCTTGCCCGCACTGGGGCCTAGCCTCACCTGTGCCTGGGGCTTCCCACAATCGAAGCTCAGGTGGCTGTAGCTGTGCCTGACCCCCAGACCCCCTTCTCAGGTCCTGCATCTCCTATGGGGGTCCTCACTGAGGCTCAGGTGGCCATAGCCGTGCCTGGCCCCCCTAATCCCCTCCTCGGGTCTGCGCCTCCTGTGGGGCCCAGGCGGCCTCAGTCTTACCTGGCCTCCAATGCACTGCATCCCTTCTCAGAGCTGGGGTCAGTGCACCCCTAGATACGGTGCTCTCTCTGGCACCAGGAACCCCACACTACTGGGGAGCTCCTATGAGGCCTCCTCCAACCCCTTATAGCCTCACCCAGTCCTCCGGTCTTATACAACAAGACAACAGAAAACTCCCACTCCTGGGCTACAACATAAATTCCAAGCCAACTGGCTATCCATAATTCATCTCCCTACCAGGGTTTCCTCCACCCTGTATCGTCCCACCATCAGGTTTCTCTACTCAGCTTGCTCCAACAGAGCTCCACCTTCCTCAACTACCAGAGGGGAACTGGCTCTGGCCTCAGCCTGGCTTGTTTATATAGGCCAGGCCCTGCCCCTTTCTGGTCAGCTGACTAAACTGCAGTTGCCCTGGCAACCAGCACCTGTCCCTCTTTCTAGGAGCAGGGCGCTTCAGTGCCCTGCGACACAGCCTCATATAAGCTGTGGATTTTTTTTTTTTTTTTGGTGATTTCAAAGCTAACTCCTATGTTATTAAGATGTAAATGGCACACAGATGAACTTGATATGTGTACATAACATGTTGCTGAAAAACTAAACCGTCTCCATATTGGAAAGAAACCTCATCTTAGAAGTATTCCATTTTCTTATTATTAAACTATGACTAATCTTGTTAGTTATTTTTATGCCTCTTGCTATATGCCAAGTTTGCTCTGTAAATTCCCAATAATTCCCCATGGAAATGAGTTCTGTACATCATGTATTCTGGGGATGGCTCCTGATTAGTTAGGCAAAACAGATACTTTAATTTTTAAAACAATTTTTTATTTCTCATTTTGTTAATAGATGTAATAGCATGAGTGTGGTTGCATTGTCTCTGCTACTACATCTTTGAATCTTAAAGATACATTAAAAAAATTAAAATTTCATTTTTTAATCTCATTAGTTTGTATTGCATTGCAAAATTAATCCTTCTTTGCTGGTAAGAATTTACCTTGTAAAAGGAAAAAATCTTTCTAAACTTCAATCAGCTATTGATTTGAGAATATTTGGCCTCTTAATTTCCCCAGAGAACAGTAAAGCCATCCTCTCTATAGAAGCACCTGCAGCACAATTTCATTGCACCACAGACATTCTGGCTGAAAGACAAGAAGGTGGAGGATGAGTCATACCCCTGCACAGGTTTCATGGTCTATGAGTGGAATCATGACTTTATGAAAATCAAGAGTAAACTCCTGCTGGTTACTGAAACCTGGACTGTTATCCAGAGACTATACTGTAGTGTAGATGTACTGTTGCCCCATCCTGATTCTACAGTGTCTGGGTCAGCTACTGGAGTTTAGTTAGCACATGGACATCTATGGTGTATTGCTGATACAGGCCAGCACAGGGCAGATCAGTAAGTAGCTAGGATTTAACTCTCAGGCTGACAGCAAGGTCATGTAACCTGCTAGTAAATAAGAGGGGGATGAAGGAGAGGAAATATAATCTTGTTGACGTTTCAGAGTCCAGAGATCTAAATTATTTTCTTAGCTCTGCATCAAACTCCCTGTGTGATGACTTTATGAAAATCAAGGGTAAACTCCTGCTGGTTACTGATCTTGGGTTCACAATGTAGATTAAACCTTTTATAAAACATATTGTAAAGAAGCAATTTTCTTTTCAGCAGCATTGTGAGCTCTTATTCATTCATGTTTTGCAAAGTTCTCAACGTATTTGGATAGAGGAGTAGAGCAATAATTTTTCATTTGTAATTTGAATAGTCTCTGTCACTGTTGTTCATCACTTGCAACAAACTTCTTTCTTTCTATGTAAATGCTAAAAAAAAAAAAGGCATTTTTATACCGTGTCAGATGGCATAAGAAAAACCCGCTGTGAAACAATCCATCTACTAAATCATTCTCCTATGCATTCCACATGCTAACAAAATATCATGAACTCTAATGAACTCAACCAAGAGGAAGAGTCTGAGGGGCAGGGTGGCTGCATCTGGGTATACACCAAATCTGGCTATATGACATTTCTAAGCATTCAACATGTGGAGAGTAGGGGACAGTAGGTGGGGTATATTTTCACTCCCTAACAGCACCTTATACAATTTAGCCCAGTCCTTTAACTATTATAGCAATGTTTCTTTTCTGTAAATCTAATCAAGCTTGCCCTAAAACAACATAAATGATTCACTTTGAAAACTATTACAAACAAACCTAATATATGTAAAAATATCCACAATGATTATGGTGTTCCTTTGCACAGGTAGATCTATATCTACTGTTCCCTTCGTAAGGTGTCTTGTGTGAGGTAACTCATTTGCTTTACTATGCAAAGATATCATTCTGAAGAGCTCCTCACTGCATCTTAATTTACAATCCAAGTCTCAGCTACAAGCTACCCATTCAACCTTGTAATTTCAATTTTTCCACACATTTTTGTGGACTCCTATCTATCAGTGGAGTCTCACCACACCATTCTGCAGCCTTAAGTTAACCATGTGTAACATAACTTGAAATCAAAAAGTCAAACATAATGGAAAGAGGAAAATGCACACAAAAGAGAGGTGGCCACATTTCCTCTTGTATGTCTCAGATGTGCAAGATATGTGAGTTCCACTGATTTATCAACTAAAATTGATTTAAAGTGACATGCTTGATACCACTTTGGCAACTAGTGGGACTCTGGATAGTATCATCACTGTGCTTCAAAAGAACACCTTCTGTTGACAACAAAATGTCACTTATGTGTGGACAACCTTAAAAACAAGAATATAGATCTTCATATTTGAAAAGACTGGGAGTATAATCTTACACATTCCCAGCTAAGTTTTGACTCTGTGCCATGATCTACATCTATTTGAACTATGGAATATTTAAGTTGACAGATCTGATGTGGTGTCAGCCAGACAACTCCAGGGGCACCTTCTTTCTGCAAGAGGTCACCTTCCATCTCAGTATGATGACAGCTGCTGCATTAACTTCTCCAGTATGTCACATTCTTTTTCTAAAGGCCCATGGTATTTTTAAATCAATTATTCCTTACTTGCTTATAATTCCCCTCTTTAAGTCAGCCTATGACCATTTAAAACTTATTCCATGTACCAATGGCATTTTTGATAGTACTTTTAACAATAGTCAAGAGCGATATAAGTGATCTATCTGTATCAGTATAACTTTAACCTGGATTGTAATACTATTAAAGTTACAATGGCTGTGCTTCAGTAATAGAAGATGTAACAATTATATTAAAAGTTTATATCAGTATAATTAGATGCCAGTATAATAGTTATAAAATTGCTGATACCAGTATAATAGAGCTCCTACTGTACAGATGTTTGAAGTCAATATATTTGTGAATCATTCTCCCTTCTCATTATGAATTAAGTACAACTTCTGTGTAATCAAGGGAAACCAAAGGAGCTACATAAGGTTAGAGGAGAGGAAGAATGGACCAAAAGGAATTCAACTTGCTTGATCTTTCCACATCACTTTTGAATTTGACCTTCTATTTCAGTTTTTCAAAGGAAAAATTTATTTTTTGCTAGAGAATTTAACCAAAGATTTATATTAAATTAGGGTTTCCCCAAATATACATGGATTGCCTAAAGGAAAAAGTCCCATAGAAGTAGAAAGCATTTGATTCAAATGAGTATACATTTGAAAAATGTGAAGATACTGCTCAAAGACATCATTACCATTAACAGGTATGAGAAATAACATCTTTGAAGATACTTGACTTTAAAAGGTTAAGGTGTCCTGTTTACAGACCACTTAAGCAGGGCTCTACTGTTTTTTTTACCTGTGACATGAGAAGGAGGTGATATAGGCAGCACCACACTCCAACCACCTTTACCCCCAGTAACTCCATTGGATAGGAGGGTGTGTGGGCCTCAGCATCACTCTACAACTGGAAACAATAAGCAGAAACCCACTGCACTCACTTGTGATTGAGCCCAGGTCCCTCCAAGTCATAGATAGTCACTCACTCAGCTGAGCTATACAGTATCAGGATATTTGACTTCAGTGAAACGCAACAGGAAATGTCTTGCTTTCATTCAAAATCAACAAACCCTATAGGGATGAAGAAAGATTCAGAGACAAAAATGGAGTGATGTCTCCAGTATGGACCTTATGTGGCTCTTCAGATCTCTGCTCAAGTCAGTGGATTTACACAAGTGGAGAAATTGGCTAATATATTTAGAATTTAACGGTGAAAATATCTGATTAGTAATCTATTATATTAATATACATATTGTTCATTGAATAGCAAAGACATTGACACAGTTAATCATTCTAAATGTTTTTGTTTTAATGGCCATAAGACTAACAGTAAGAAAATTCTGGATAGTGTCTTATTGCTTTAAAGGGAATCTGAACAACCAAATTATTTTTTGTCATATTTTAGATTAACCTATAACCTTGATTACCAATAAAGAAACAGTGTGACGTATCACCAACCATTGCGGTGAATTTCTTTTCTAAAATCATTTGGTTTAAGGTTTCGATTATCTTCCCATAGGACAAGTACACAGTGACCTGAAACTGAATATTTTAAATATGAATGAAATAAGGACTCATTCAAACATTCATTCTTTGAGACGCAAAATGAATATCGCCAAAATAACCTTAATATAAATGGAATTGTTTGTAAATTTTCTTTTGTAATTTTTAAACTTAAAAAAAAAAAACAACTTTTGGGCATTGTAATGTATATTATTTCTACATGCAAAACTTTAAGGCCTGACCCTTGCCAACGAGGAAAGTCATATGACCTCATATGCTTACACAGAGTTCTGTTAGTGTCTGACTAAAAGTATTTCCTTAGAAAACATACACTAGACTTTATTATAAACTAGATGGATATTCCATAATATAACTAGGCTGCAAGTTTAGGAAAAAGTTTTTTAAAATCATTTTACAGCATGCTTATATGCTGCCTGTGGAACAGTTGGATTTTGCAAGCTAGGTTACAGTTGCAGGAGCTAGAAAAAAATGGTATTAGCATCACTCTGTCAAGTATCATGTTTAATGGCATGTTCCTAACCATACAAGCATGGTTGTTTGAGCTTTTCTTACTAAAATCAATAGGAGTTTTGCTATTGACTTTGATAGGAGTGGGATTGGACTTGTGTTTGCTTGATCAGTAGAGGGGAGGAGTTTTGTGCTAATAAAAAATGGAAAAAAATAACTGTCCAAGAAGACAGAATGTAATTTATTTTGCTTGTCATTTGTTTGATGTTATCTATTGTACTGGCTCATTTAGTTTAATGTAGTTCTTTCTCCTGTATTCCTCAGCTAGATCAAACATAGGGCAAAGCGCATCCTCTATGCTCTATGGGTCAAAAACTTGCCCGATGAAATCAATCCATGGAATTTTGACACTGTTTCAATGGGACAGGAAAACGTATTACTGGTTTCAGTATATCCCATATCCTTTAGGTGGCAAATAAAAAAACTCAACTGTATTCAATAGTACTTGCAATCCAGTAACCATGGATAATGCATGGGGACGGGTATTACAGAAAAGTTAAGATAAATAAAATAGGAGTGGAGACAGTAAAGGAAAGAATAGTGATTGATAGCAAATTCTTCATGGTATGTACTTGATTATCTTTTTTTTAGTTTAATTTCATAACTATTGGTATACCTGCATAAAATGCACCATGCCCCAGCAGATACAGAAGAAAGATTATACTGCAAAATTCCATATGACCTCATATAAATAATGTATTATATTCATTGTACTGTAATGAATTTCCATTAGATACATGTTGCAGAAATTGCTGAGAAGGTTCCTTCTTCTTACAGTAAAATAACTATAAATAGCAAAGTCTGCCACAGTGCTGATCCACTAATGATAGACACCCCACAGATTTACCTATTCAATTTCAATTTCAAAAGCTAGAGAGTTTATTAAAACTGACTTGCAGCAAGACAATGTAGCCCTGAAACAAATATTACTTCAATGTGCAGCATACCTTTATCTAGTAATAAGACACTTTCAACTTTCTTCGTACAGTCAGGCCACACCTGGCTCTAAGATTATTGCTAAAAATGAAAAAAAAAATCCTGTCTTGTTTTCCTACCTCTTCAGTATATTAAGTAATAACATTTAAATGGACAAATGATGAGCAAGTGGGTAAAAGAGATAACTGTTAAAAAGAAATGGAAAAGAAGGATTTTGTTCTCGTGACTATAGGCTATTATTATCTCATCTTAATTCATTTAAAAAAAAAAAAGACCAAAGTCCTTAATTCTTTCTCCCACTTAAAAAAATCAGCAATTTAAAATGACCACACTTCCACTTTTGCCTTTAGCACTCTTTGGAATTAACAAAGTTTTGCCATAAAGAATCAACATTTTAATTTCAGAGATTCCCAAGATGCCTGAATAAAGACATAGGGAAAGTATAAAATGAGACCTTTTCTAGTCATAATATATAGGGTGAAAAGGCCAGAAAGGAATATAAGTAGATCTTCATCCTGTCATGAACAAGAATCAATAGTTAGTGATAAGCAGTCAAGCAAACTGTGAGTGGGTCTATCTCACAGCCAGCTGCATGTATCCTGTAAAATAATGTTCCACAACTGTGGAGCAGGTAGAATGTAATGGCATTTGGATTATTTTCTTAAGAAAAAATGAACTGTTTAAAGTTCTAATGGAATCATAGGGTATGATCAAGCATTTGTGGGGCCTTGTTTAGATTTAGGCAGCTTAAAGCAAACCGCCTAAATCTAAACTAGGAGCAGTGTATGCAGGCATTTGCTACTGCTGAAAGTGGTACAGATGGCCCAAGGTAAGCAACACAGAAGGGGTGAAAGGTTCTGGTGGGATCAGAGGAACTGATAGATCTGCAGAGGGAGGTCAGAAGGTCCTAGAAGGAGTTGGCTGGTCCAGGTGCATGAGAGACTTGACACTGGGCCCAGTAGATACAGATTTCATACACACATTCATATAACCAGGGAGAATTCTCCCTGCTTTGTTACCATGGTAAAAAAAACTTACCCTGAGCCATATGTCCCGACTTTCAAATGCTAAGGCCCTGAAGAGTAGACTGTTTGCAGGGTTGACACTGTGCAACAGAGGGGGAGGCTGGGTGGGCCTGTGCACACATCTCAGTATGCTCTGTAGGCTCCCTTAGTTTGCCTGGCAACAGATGACAGCAGCACCTAGGGCAGCCCTGAATGGCTAACCTAGACAGTCCATAGTCAGCTCTCACCTTGTGTTAGCATGTACAGATATTTTCTCTTCCAGGAGTCACTCTTCTGGGAGTGATTTAACCTTGGTTGTGCCTAGGTTATTTTTCTCCTGGAGTGGGCATTTTTATTCTGGGAGAAAAAGCCTGAACATCTGTACACTCATGATTTCTCCAGATAGAGCAGCAACTCTTCCAGGAGAAACTGAATGTCTTAACAAGGCCCTAGATTTCTCAGGGACTTAATTTCTTTTAAAAATAATGTTCTTCCAGTTTGTAGTTGTACTTATAAGGAAGAAGAAAGCTTGAATTCTCTAGAGTAAGTTCATCACCAGCATAAACCAATACAGTTCTCCTGGTTCAATAGTATTAGCTAAGCCAATTTATACAAGCTACCTAGAAATGACCTTTGCCATCTGAACTCAATCAGCATTATGTTTTAGGGCATCCAAACAATTCTGATATTCTGATGACAGCTCAGGAAATACAGATTTTGCAGGTGAATTGAACGGGGTTAGTATGGCATATAAAAAGGACAAAAGTGATAATTAATTAATTGTGGCAAAGATTCAAACCAGAGAGAAGAGAATGTATACAGCTACATGTAGAAGACAGAATGTACCTTAGTATGTTACCTTAGGCTTCATATAAGACCACAATTTTCAGGAAAATGCGTGATACCGGTGATACCTGTTCAATATTTTGTATTTCATCATTCTGTTTTCTTTCCATAATTCTCCAAAAATTGTTCTGCAGTCTGCCCTGTGTTCTGTTTCTTCAATTACCCGCCCCCATTTTTTTCCTTCTTAGATTTATTCTGTCGCTTTCTACTTTTTTAAAAGCAGAAAAGGAAAAAAAACAAGCTTAGTACTAAGTAGAATTTAAACTCGGTACTTTTAGCATTCAGTTCAATCACACTGCATTTGAAATTGCTCTGGATCAGGCAAAATGAAGTTGTCCATCTCTATTAAAATTACAAGTATCTTTTTAATGGAAATGTTATTAGCTTGGATGATATGCACAGTTATATAATTTATATGGAGGATATTGGCAAAACACTGTCAGTATTTGATAAATATTTCAGTACTACAAGAAGGTTTGTTCAGAGTATTACATATACATAAGTCTTCGCCAGTTAATATCTACTGCTTTGTAATATCTGTGACTCTGGCCCATACTTTTTTGGGATCCTTCTGTTCTAATGAAAACACTATGTAAAATATCTACAAGTTATTAGTAACAGGATTATACAGGTTTTCCTTACATATTTCTGTTCTAAAATATGTGCAAGTTTTATGAGTATGCTATTGCTCTAGTAAGTACTAAAATTCAGTAATAAATAATAATAATAAAAAAAATCTAAGCATCCGGGCACTATCATTCTACTGGGAAACCATGTGCAGATATGTATGACTGGATAGAGGTCAACTAAATATTAAAGACCTACTTCTCTCTGCAATGTGGTTAATAACAAGGATATATTTACAGGGGCATTACTGTTGTAACACACTAATAAATTCCAAATTCTTTCCCTGTTAAAAATATAAAATGAAATATTCCCTTTTCTCTTCAGCTACTCAGCATCATTTGGATGAACTTCAGAGAGCATTATCAATGCTATGAAACCAAAGGGAAGACATGAAAGCCATTTTTTCCTAACATTGTACAGGCTAAGGCAGTATTGTGACACCAAAATAGAAGCTGATTCTATTACAGTGGGATTCTAGGGATACCTGAAGCATTTACTATGCAAAACACATTACTGTTGATCCAACAAAAGAAAAGGGCAAGAATCTGTGTGATGGATAAAGCATTTTTTCAAGGCACTGAAAACTTACATTGTGTGTGTGTGTCTACATGAAACACTTTAGACTAATTTACTGCACAGTAAATGGTGCACACATGTAGACAGTGACACTACTATGCAGTAGATTAGTCTACTGTGCAGTTAGATACTACCTGTAAATACAAGCAGTAAACTAAGTGAACAGTAGATACAGTAGATACTGGCTGGGAATGCAGTAGATACTTTTCAGTAGCATGTGTGTAGACACTGACTGGCAGCATATTTTCCAGGCAGCCACAGGTAATGGGGAACTCCCCCAGTCCTGGCACTACTAAGCTCCTGGTTCCCCCAGAAGCTGGGAGCCCAGCAGCACCCAGACAAGGTAGCTCTCTGTCCCCACCTGTGCTGGTGCGGCTCACAGGAGCTGGGAGCTGAGCTACCCTGGGACTCAGGATCTTCATGGTTCTCTGTGCAGCCAGAGGCTGGCCAAGAACTTTCCTAATTCTGGTGCAGCTCCTAGCCAGCCCTGGGCTGCATGGGGAAATCCCTGCACAGTCTGGAGCTCGCTGGGATCTGTCCCAGAAAGAGGACAGTTCCTGGTCAGCCCCAGGCTGTTCAGGAAAATCCCATGTAGCTGGAAGCTGCCCCAGAAGTGCTACAGTTCTTGACCAGCCCTTGGCTGCACAGGGAAGTCCCACTGGGTGCAGGACTTGTCCCCATGTGTAGGGGGCTGGGAAAGCACTGCAGCAGCAGCTGTTTCCTGGCCCTGTGCACATCAAGAGCTCTCCCAAAGTGTATGGAGCAAGGAGACAGCTGTCACTGCAACCACTAGAACTCTCCTGGCCCCATGCACATGGGGACCTGCCCTTTGCTCACTGCCAGTCCCCAAGCTCGCACCCCAGGGAAGCCTCGAGCTCCCTGCGGTAGCTAGGAGCAGCTCTGTATCAGGCTGCTTCCTTTGGGAGAAGATTTGGTCCCAACAGGGAGCACAAGTAGATATGCTTCCAAAGGAGGCTTATTGGGTGTGTCTACACATCCATTAATGTGCTGCAGTTACTACATATTAAATTTAGTAACCAAGTACTTAATCAATGTGCAGAAACTGGTGCTACTGCACAGTAGCGATGGTGCATGGCTTTTTAGTGATACCAACTGTGCAGTAGCCACTCAGAATTCCAAATAGTTTTGCAGCATTTATTCAGAGATTCTAGGGCTCCTCTACTTTTAACCCTTTATATCTGCATTTTGGTGGACTTCACTGACTAGTTCCCATTATTTCTCAGTCTGTCTTTACTGAAATTGACACTCTTATTTAATGGACCTATTTTGTTTTATCCTTCCATTCAGTTTAAGCTGAACCAGTGCTCAATCTGCAGTTATTTTTTACCAGGTTTTTGCATCTACGTGAGATGGTGACTGTGCAGTAGCTCATTACTACTCTGCAGTAGCATCGCATGGCATGAAGCATGATGCAATGCTGCTACGCAGTAGTAATGAACTACTACAAAGTCAGTGGGTGCATCTACATGCTCATTAATGTGCCGTAGATATTGCACATTTAGTTTAGTACTTGTTTAACAAAGTAGTAACTGAATGCATGGTAACTGCAGTTATTGCACAATAATGCATGTGAACATTTTTTGTGATGCTTACTGCCATGATTCTAATAACACTGTGCAGTAGGCTGTTAGCATGGGGTTTGACTGCCACGCTACTGCACACTAAGCATCTCATATAGACTTGCCCAGTGTCACCAAAAAGCCATTTGAAGATGCTACTGTGCAGTAACATTGGTTACTGAGCGGTTATTTAGTACTTGTGTATGCAAGTGCTAAATGATTATGCAATAACAACTGTGCCGTGTCTCATGTAGATGCAGCTACTGTATCAAAAACAACATCACCTCTTGGTGGCTCAGTTATTATTTAGTAAGGCAATCACTTTGCTTTCACAATGAAAATGAATTAGTTCTTACTATTATTAGTTGCATTTATTCTCTAACCTGATTTTAGGACATTACTTTTCTATAAAGATACAATTCCTTGTAATATCTGTATCTCTAATATAACAGATTTCTAAAGCCAAATATCCAACCTCTTACCTTTTTAGAACGTTTTAGCATCCTTCTACTAAATGTTTTTAACTCAGGATCCCACTTATCTATGCTATCTCCTTCTATTCCCAATTCAGAAGTCTAACAAAATACACACTGTCTTAATAAAGTCATTAAGCTTAAGGGCTTCTTTTTTTTCATACAGCATTACATCTATACATATGAAGGAGACCTCTAAGTCCTTAGACAACCTCCTAACTGTCACTTTGCAATACCAGATATGAAAAGCATTGTATTGTATTGTAAATACATAGTTAAAATAAATCAAAATGGAAAGATAAACATGACTTTATAATTATAGAGGTTTTCTTGGGCTTCCTCTAATCATTAAAGCTATGGAACCAGAATTTCAGTCTCAATTTTATCTTCTTTGCAACACATTTGGGATTATAATTTGTCTACTTCTGGTTAGATGACAATTCTCACAGTGGAGGGGAATTCTGAAATGCAATTTGAAAAGAGCTGCTTAATATACTGATCTTCTTCTAATCCAGAGTAGAACTTAAATAAAAGAAGGGAAAGAATAGAAGGGGGTAGAATAAATCTTTTCTCCCTCATGTCAATATAGCAGCTATATACTCTGTTGCCATAATAAATTGACATAGCTGAGCCATAACAGGCTGAGAATTGGGGAGCTCTAAATAGGTCCCTTACAATCATCTTTTCCATCCAAATATACCTTAGTGCAAGAGAGGGTCCAGCTCACAATCTTAGGGAAGAAAGGAGAAAGTACACAAACACGGTGACAGTTTCTAGTTTGAGTCTTTGCTAGTTGAAATAAGAAATGTTTATGGCCTTACCCATGCTGTTTTTTTGACCCTTTTGAATACAGTAGTTAATTTAATACACAGGAAGCATAAGAACACAAGAACTAGCATTTCCTGGGTCAGAGCATGACCCCATTGTGCCCAGTTTCTTGTGTCGCACATGGCAGACACTGGCTGCTGAAAGGGAGGGTGAATTGTGTACAAACAAGGTTTTTTCTAGTGTTCCTCTCTCACTTGCAGCCTCCAGCATTTAAGGTCAAGGAAGGTCTGATTCAGAGGCTTTATCCCTAACTCCCATGCTCAATAGCTACTGATGCACCTGTCCATTTAAGAATCTGTGTGATCCCTTTTTGAATCTGGCTAAACTGTCAGCTTCCACATCATCTGATGGCAATGAGTTTCACACTTTAATTACACTCTAGGCACATCTACGTATTAATTAGTTTGACACAATAACCTCCAGTGCAGTTTGTGCTGGAGTTCATTGCTTCTGGGCACAGCATTTACACGTGGACCCAGGGCCACAGCATGTTGAGCCGGGGCAGCATAGCCCCATCTGGCAAGGCAACTAGGGAGTCAGCCTGCCAGCCCAGGGCTACTTCTCCCTGGCTCAGTGTGCTGTGGAGGGGCTGGCTGAGGAAGAAGGTGCTTCAGTGTGGGGCTAGCAAGTAGGCAGCCCTGCACTGTAGCACCCTTGGGCCCCTGCCACCACCTACATATGCATTGCAGTAAAGTAAATAACTCTGCCATAGAAAAGTACTTGTGTTGGACAGTACTATCCTATGGAATTAGTTTACTCCAGCCGAATAGCACACTCTTATAGATGGTAATGCTTTACTGCAAAGCCAATTAGGCAACTCCACAGTAAGCATCTTATGTAGATGCACCCACTATATGAAAAAGAACTGCCTTTTGTTAGTTTTAAACTTACTACTTACTAGTTTAATTTTGTGACCCTGTCGTTCCTGTATTGTGAGAGGTAATAAATAATAAATCCCTAGTTACTTTCTCTCCACCATTTAGTGTTTTGTAAATCCTTATCATATTTCACCTAAAGCATCTCATTGTAAACTGAATAAGTCTCCTTAGACTCTCCTTATATAGAAGCCCCTTCATACTACTAATGATCTTTGTTGCCTTTCTCTGTACCTTTTGTGGTTCTTCTGTATCTTTTTTGAAGTGTGGGAACCAAAGCTAGGTGTAGTATTCAAGCTGGGGACACGCTATGGATTTATAAAGGGGCATAATGATTCTTTCCATTTTGTTTACAATACTCTTCATAATAATCCATCACATTTTGTTTGCCTTTTTGACAGCTGATGAGCACTGAGCTAATGTTTTTTGGCAAACTGTTAGCATTGACTCCCAGATCTCTTTCCTGTGTGGTAACAGCTAGTATAGAGCCTATCACAGTGTAGGTATAGTTTGGGTTAATTTTGCTCATGTGCATCACTTTGTATTTATCCACATTGGATTTCATCTGCCATTTAGTTACCCATTCACTCAATAGTGCCAAATTCTTCTGTAATTCCTCACAATCCACTTTGGTCTTTACTACTTTGAATAATTTTGTGTCATCCCCAAATTTGGCTACCTCACTACTCACCTTTTCCAGAACATGTATCAATATGTTCAACAGCACTGGTCCCAACATAGATCCCTGGGAGACTCTACTGTTTACTTCTTTTCATCCCGAAAACTGACCATTTATACTCACTCTTTGTTTTCTATCTTTAAGCCACTTTCTAATCCATGAGTTGATGTTCCCTGTAATCTCATAACTATCTAACTTCAGTAAGAGCCTCTGATAGGGGATTTTGTCAAAGCCCACATATATTATTTCAACTGGTTCACCACAATGCACTTGCATACTGAATGCCCTCAAAGAACTCCAGTCGTTTGATGAGGCATGATTTCTCTTTGACAAAGCCATGTCGATTCCTTGCCAGCAAATCATGTGTATCTAGGTGCTAAACAATTCCTTTTTTTTTTTTCATTATTAATGTTTCTACTAGTTTTCCAGGAACAGAAGTTAGGCTCACTGGCTTGTAGTTTCCTGCATTCCCTCTAGAAATTGTTTTTAAATATGGGATCCTCATTGGCAACCTTCCAGTCCTCTGGTACTGAGGCTATTTTTTTTCACGATAGGTTGCATACTACAGTTTAGCATTCAGCAATTTCCAATCTGAGCTCCTTCAGGACCCTAGGGTGAATCTCATGAGGTCCTGGTGATTTGCTACTGTTTTGTTTTTTTTTATCAATTTCCTGTATGACATCATATATTGAAACCTCAGTTTGGGTCAGCTTCACTAACTTGTCCTTACAGAAGAGTAGATTTGGTTAGTGAATCTCTCTAACACCTTTCACAGTGAATACAGATGCAAAGAATGAATTTTGTTTCTCAGCAATAGCCCTGTTATACTTTAACACCCCATTTATATTCTGATCATCCAAAGGCCTAACTAACTCCCTGGCAGGTATTCACCTTCTAATGTACTTTACATGCACACACACAGGCACACATGCACACACACACAGAGTTATCTTTTATATCTCTAGCAAGTTTCTTTTCAAATTCTTTCTTAGATTGTCTTACTACAGTTTTATACCTGACATACAAGAGTTTATGGGGGTTTTTTTATTTTCCTCATTAGGATTTGACTACCACTTTTTGAAAGAAGCCTGTTTTCTGCAACTTTGTAATTACAGTTTTCTTCCTTTCTTCCTTTATGTCTTTGATTTGCAGTATTCATTTGCTCAGTGCCTTCAATAGGGTGTTCTTAAACAGTTCCCACACTGCTTGCAAGTTCTTCACTTCCTTTGGGGACCCTTTTAACTTCTGTCTATCTAGCTTTCTCATTTTGGTATAGTTTCCCTCTTTAAAGTTAAATCTATGGTAGATTTTCTTCTTGCTTCCCTTCCTACATGGACATTCAACCCAATTGTATTGTGGTTTCTATTTCCTTTTCCTCATGCAGCAATGGTGATATTTCTGCATGAACACCAATGAACCCATCTGATTATGAAAGAGGCACTGAAATGATGTCTAATCCTTAAAATGTCTTTGTTCATGAAGGTGACTTTTACCTCTAGTGCGCAAGGGCCAAAGTATAGTATACAAGGTATGTGTGACTGGTGGACTTCATTTTTTCTTGTGTACTCATCCTGCCCTAGAAGCACTCTAATCCTAAATGTCCTCCTCACCATTTTTGTTGCAGAACTGTATAAAGTGACAACCATATTTGCTTCCTTTTCGAGCTATATGATGAAGAGCATGGGCTACTAGAATAAGTCTTGAATGAAAAATGAAATGAGAAAGAAGTTTAACTTCTGATGTATTCATTGTCATTGATCTAGAAGAGAAGCTGACAGGCAAAATTGCTTATGTCACAGATCACTGATGGAGCTCCAAAGAGACAGATGATATGCAAAACCACTGTGCTCGAAAAAAGACTTCAAAATATTCTGAGCATTGTTCCCTAGCCTCTAATTCATAACAGGAGCCACCAAACTCAAAAGTAAGGTGAAGCATAGAAGACATTTAAGTGGGAGGATTTGGAATGCATTTTCCTTCAACAATGAAGGATTTCCTATTAAACCACTATTTCCCCATTAAATTTGAATGAATGAATAATTTCATCAGATTTCTATTAAGCTATTACTTTTAAACCCAAACATTGAATAAGCCATGTCCTTAATGCTTTAAAAATTGTCCCTAATGCAAAAAAACAGTAGCAAATCACCAGGACCTCATGAGATTCACCCTTGTTTACATCACCTGCAATTTATGTTGTATAAAGGATTATTTTCCAAACAGCAACTCATTACCTACATCCTGCAGAAGTTGCTGTGGCCAAATAAGGACAATTAAGCCAGTGAGTGGATCGCAAATCCAGAGCAACATAACAAAGGGGCCACTTACTCAAACCTGGAAAGCAGTGGATTAAGGGAATTCTGGCTCAGCAGATTATTGATAGCAAAGGATGATAGAAATTTCCATCCTTGCTTTGACCAGTGGTCTGTGTAGCTTGGTAGCCTGTCTTTGACCTGCTGTCACCTTGCAATGTTTCTGGTAAACATTGCCAAGCTGTTACTGGATTGTTGAGCATCTCTTTGTAAAATAGTTCCCATATTGAGATTGATCATTTATGGTTCTCAGGGACAGGAACTGACAAAAATATCTAATTATTTCTTTGAAATCAAAGAAGAAATCCAGTGAGAGTTTGGAGTTATGAGTTAGATCAGTTTTTTTTTTTAATCCAAAATATTTTCTCAACCCCCAATCATTGTTTCCTGTGATTTTCCTATCACAGTGTAATCCTCTCTTTGCATTGCAAGTTTCCCAAAAGTGGGAGGAGAGTGGAGTTAGAACACAATACACCTAGGCAATTTTTGTCTGGTGTTAAAGTTCCTAGAACAAACATGCAGGAAAATTTAAATTGCAATAGCTTTGACAGTCCCTGGATTAAGGAAGATTTAAGAGTGGCTCACAATCACCTTTAATTTGCCCTTCCACCTGCAGAAAAAAACCATAAATCCAACACAGAATATCTATTTACTTAGGGTTTTTTTGTTATTGCCATGGTTAGTTTCACAGTTGTTATTTAGCTTAAATAGAACCTACACAAGTACTGTAAAAAAACTGAAAAACTGAACTTGATGATTTTAGCTTTGATATGATGTATAACAGAATATAAGCAATATAGAAAAAACATAATACAAAAAAACAAAACCTGGTGTATATTAATATAGCTCCATTAACTTCCAAAGAACTAAGCTGAAAACTTATCTTCTTGGGTATCTATCTAAGGACTGCTGCTGCTGCTATCTTTTTAGGACTCAGGTTTGATTTTCTTAGGCTTCTCGTTTTGATATATTAAAGAGACCTCTCAGAGTTAAATCTGAAGTGAATTCACTTATCTGAGGGGAACAAAATATAACACTGATATCATCACACAGAAAATATTAGGGAAAACAAATAAATCACAATAGCAGAATCATTCCTAAGGGGAAAGAAACTCAAGTGACATAGTGTTCCCTTGCACATATATAGTATATTAGAGATGCAAGTTACCTCAAGGCCTTCAATTGATTTGATTTTTCTGTGGTTGGTTAAACTCAATATTTCAAGGTCTTTGCCTCTTTATTATGGTGCCCTTTGCTGCTTTATTATGCTTTTATTTTGAAGTATTATGATGAGATGCACTCTTTTGAGCATCAGTGAAAAGTACTGTGAATACATATTGGTTCTGAGATTTTCATAAAACTTCACTATATCCTAGGTCAAATTGATAGTTGATCCATTTGTCCTACATATAAAACCAAACCTTTTAATAAGTGTAGTTGAAACGCAACCTCTTTAAACAAAATAAATGTAAATATATACAATTTATAAGAAAGAACTAGGTGGACTACGTAGTTTTTTAGGTCTAAGGAGTGGACCAAGTTTTTTCAATTTACCATCTGATACCTAAAACATGTTGGGGAGGTTTTGCAGAGAATCGTATATTGAGCTACCTTTGCTGCTTCCTGATTGCTGGCCAGACATTGAGAGGAAACTTAAGCCAGGCACTAGGTTATTCTAAATTGAACTGGCTTCATTGGACCCTAAGAAGTTATCTAAATGATGGAGGAGTGCCAATAGGTAAAGGAACTCTGAGTCATGATCCCTGCAGTGCTGTAGAAAAAAGCTACCATGTAAATATTACTTGTAAGAACTGATTAAAGATTTGGCCCTTTTTTTAAAAATCTTTGACTCATGGGCCTTTAAAAATACAGCATTCTACATTAAACTGATTTTATTGATAAGCTGAGTATATATGACGCATTAATTTTAGTGCTGTTTTTTCACATTCTTCACACACACACTGACAGTTTGTTTTTGTTTGTTTTCTTGAGTCACTTGCTTAAACTGTCTTTAATGTTTCTGAAAACTCTTATAGTATATGGATATAATACTCAAGAGTCATTGATATAGAGGTTAAGTACAGTAGACAAAATGCCTGAGGCTGAATCTTCACAGGTTAGTCTAAGCTGCGTAGATTGAACTGATGAGCAAATGAATAGACATTCACTTTTGATTCTGGAAATGCAGCCACATGCCTGCCATGGCCCAGGCCAGAAGCCAGAGGGTGCTAAAGAAACCGGGGATAGAGATTCTTTGTAGGAAAAAACACTTTCCTTGCACTTACCTTAGAAGAGAGTAGTACTGTGGAGAGCTCTAAAGGCAGGGCAACAATCTTCTACAGTGAGTGCTGACTCCAGATTGGTCCCAGATGCCCACCACCACCTATTTCTGGCCTCAAAGAGGGGCAGCTTAGGGGCAAGCCCAATGCAGAGTGACATACCATAGTAGGGGACTACCCACCCTGAACCACCTGGCAGGTAGTGAGGCTGGGAGAGGGCACAGAAGAAAGAGTGAACAGGGCCTGGAGGAATCTCTGAGCAGATGGGGTGGCAGAACATCAGGAAAGTGAACTCCCAAGACCAGAGAGGAACTTACCTCTGGCAATTATGATGGAAGAACAGCTGCTGGGCAGGTTACAGAAATAACAGAACAAAGAGAATATACTGGTGATAAAAAAAACTTGTTTAGTGAGAAGTTCAGTTAGAGTCATGGGTGCTGCAAGGGGATGTTTCACTTTTGGGTTTTTTTGCTTATTTTTTACAAACATCCGGAAGGGTAGATCAGGGTTCAGGTGGTATAAGGGCAGTGTGCAGGGGATGATGGAGCCCCATATTTTGTTTTGTTTTTGTTTTTGTTTTTTGGAGATTGGGGACACCCTTCTGCTGTTTTGTGGTTTTTTACTTCTAAACTACTCCTATTGAAATATATACATAATTATCATCAGTTGTGGAAGGCAATGGTAGTGACACGTAGGGGGTGCACAGGGGTACACGTGCACCATCTGAGAGTGCTGCATTCCTGGGCAGGTGAGAGTGCTGGTGCCTGCCCCAGGATCCCTGGCTGGGGAGTAGGGGCTCACCCAGAAGTGCCAGTGCTCTCCTGGAAGTGTCATCGGCACACCCAGAAGTGCCAGCAGCATGCTGCTGCCACTTGGAGGTCAGCGGGATTGGCCCACACCCCCCACCAGTCAATGACTGGCCACTAGGGGGTAAGTGACCCCCTGACTCAAGAGGCACCAGTCACCCATGGAAGACAAAATTATACCAATGGGGTGGTGGGGGGAGGTTGGTTAACATAGGACCCCTTTGCTCTGGGCAGCAGGAGAGAAGACATCATCCTGAAACGGGTGGAAGCCTTATAGCACCTATAGTTGACAGGCAGATTTGCAGCTCAGGTGCAAAGCATCTTGGCATGCTGTGAAAGGGTGAGTTAACTTGAATCTGGATAGGATCTGGGTCAGAAGTTCAACACACAGATTTAACCTAAATCAGTTGAGTCTGATACTATATCTATCCAGGATTATCTTAAACTGGTTTCAGCCATTTTGAAAGAAGTTTATGTGCATTGAACTTCTGTTGTATTATAAGTTTGAACAAGTTTTTGATCACTTGTACCAGCTTATGTGTAATTTCTGTCCCTAGCCAGCTTGTTTAATCTAAAAATTCACATTCTAAGTGGTGGACAATCAACAAGACATCTTGAAAAATTTCACTGTTTTTTCAAGTTACTATTAGAACATCTATCACTCTTATAAAAAGAGAATTCTTTTTCAGAGATTGGTCAATGAGCATTTAATTCCATATTAAATGCTCTGTACCATTCATAGATTCATAAATCGTAAGGCTGGAAGGGACCACAAAAGATCATCCGGTCCAGTCCCCTGCACCAGGAAGGAAAGACAGCTGGGGTCAGGTGACCCCAGCAAAGTGACTGTCCAGTCTCCTCTTAAAGATTTCTAGGGTAGATGATTGCACCACCCCTGGAGGGAGCTTATTCCGCAGTCTGGACACTCTAACTGTGAAGATGATTTTCCTAATGTTGAGCCTGAAATGGTCTTCCAGGAATTTGTGACCATTACTCCTGGTTTTCCCCAAGGATGCCCTGGTGAATAGTTGTTCTCCAAGGCCTTGATGTACTTCCAAGGCTGTTCTTGGTGGAGGGTGACTCAGGGCAACTGCCCTAGGCCCTGTGGTTTGGCGGGCTCTGCAGAGCTGGGTGCAGAGGCTGTGGTTGCAGTTTAGCCCAATTTTGACAACCTGCTCCACACAGAAAGTTGTGAAGATAGTTCTGTAACAAGCAATTACTTGAAATCTAGATGCTGACCCTTCTATTGGAATAGAAGAGTTGCAAGGGGGACCTGACAAATAGAAGGGATTGGTTGAGCAGGCTATGAAACTAATCTTGAACTTTCTGTGTATGAAAAAGAGAAGCCAATGAATGCAGCTCCAAAAAAAGGGTGTATGTGCAGAAGGGGGAGTATGTGGTTATAAGATGTTAAAATTTACAAGAAAGGAAAATGAACTTAGCGGCTATGTCTTGTATGCAAAGTGAATGATGTGGGAGTGAAAGAGTTCAGATGATGTGGGAGTGAAAGAGTTCAGAGAGCAGACATTTACAAAAATTAAGTAATAAAGAGTTCATTGATAGATATTTAGATGTGTGGGACTGAAATTTCTATGTCTTAGAAATTTTAATCAAAAAAGGAGCATGATATGTTCATGGCCTAGAGCAGGGGTTGTCAACCATGGGTACATGTATCCCTGTGGGTACTTGAAAAGGCCCTAGCGGGTACACAAGGGCAGACAGGGATGAAGCACTGCCCTGCACCATACCATGCTGCTGCACAAGCACCACCCACCTGGGTGGACGTAGGGGGCAAGGGAAGCTCTCACAGGATGGATGCTGCCACTCTGCATTTAGCTGCATGCCACCTCTTCTTCCCACGAGGCATTTGGCTATGTGCCCCCTCCTCCCCCCCACCCCCCCAGCTTGGCAGCCAGGGGTACGCTGCTTCATGTCCAGCTGCTGGGTGGTACAGTGATCCAAAAAGTTTGAAACCCCCTGGGCTAGAGAAAAAAGAGGTGTAAATGAACCAAAGCTTGCAGAGAGAGCAGTGAAAATAATTGGTTTTGTGTCAACCCCAAACAAGGTATTTTTAGTTTTCCTTCATCAAGGAAAACATAAAATGATTTTGAGTGGAATACAATGAAGTAGGAGGCATACAGAAGTCAATAGAGAGCTTGCTGTGAATATCTGCAGTACAGCAGAAAGTGTAGAAGCCAGATAGGATGGGGAAGAACCTGAAGGAGAGGACCTTGATACAATACTGTAAACTGCTAATTCATGGGGTGCACATTAGAGAGGAAAGCAGGGTTAAAATGTTTTCTTTAGTATGGAGGAGAAAAACAGAGGAGAATGAAAGCATAAGAAGGAAAGAAAGGTAAGGGCGTGAAAATGAGAGCAAGAGAGAGGAATTAAGAAACTACTCCTTCCCTGACAAGACCAAAAAGGAAATAGAGAATGGCTTGTAATTTTTTGCATCCAATTTCCTTTAGTATCCAGGCTCTTTGTGTTGCTCCTGAGCATTTCTCAACCTGTTTGGACTTGGGGCACCCCTCATTGGACTTGAGGCAGCCCTCCATAACTTTTCTGAACTGATTGGAACCCAATTTCAAAAACAAATTTGTACATTATAGTACTTACCTCCCTACATGGGGGCTGAGCCCTAGGGGTGAAGGAACATCTAGGCTGGGACAAGCCTGAGCCTGGCGTATCTACTTAGCTAATTCCACTTGCCTCCTCATACAACATGGAATCTTTCAAAGGATCTGGCATCACCCTAGGGTGCCCCAGCACCCTGTTTGAGAATCATTGGAGCAGACTGTAAATTTACAACCTACCTATTACCTTTTTCAAAAACTGTATATTTTTCTGTATATTTTCACTGGGTGAAATTCAGCTTCCTGCATGTGAAACATTTGGCATGTGTGGGGGGCTTTAAGTGTGTATGGGGGACAAGGTAATCCTCACTCCATTAACAGAAAGCCTAGAAGGCTGCAAAATATCCCTTTGGAAACTACTCTACCCTGAGGGTTGGAATAGTGACTCTGCACACCACTGACACATAGGTGTTAATTCTGTCTCCTCACTTCCCCAGTGTTTTGTTGCTATCTTCACACCAACGTGTTCAGAACAGATGTGAAAATTACCTTTGATGCATGCAACCTAACCCTGGGCATTTCTTCTGCCTGCGCTCCTACAACCTGTGAACCCTCTCAGTAGGACTTAGGAGGTATAGAAGGACATATTTAAAACACTGCACGTAGGTGGGTTTCATCCATTGTACATTGCACAGTTGTGAAGGAGAAAAGAACATACATAAGATCAGTATCTGTTGTTAACAGCTCTGTCACATTCAGTAAACATTCAACACAAAGAACAACAATCCACTGTTCCTCTGACAGCTTCAATCATAGCAGTGAAAAACACATCTCAGCAAGAAAACGACCAAAAAGGAAGCCAAACCTTACTGATGCAACCTGAAACAAACACATTCCTATATATCTATTTAAGGTATTAGTGATTAAACCATAAACATCTCTCTACACATTTAGTCAGAGAAGGAATATTTAGAAATGTCTTCAAGATAATTTCCCTCAACTTACCTGAGAACATTTCCTTTTGTAATATTTATACTTGGTTTCAGTGTAGCCACCCTGAAGTTGAATACTGTCATTATTATTGGTTGCTTTGTGTTCTGTTTCTGTTATATATTACTGTTTTTTTGTCTGCCTGTGCAGGATCCAACATTAGGAGTGGGCAAGCTAAAAGTACCTATTTTTACAAGCAAATTATTGGGACAACTAATAAAAAAAAATTGTGTTCATTTCTCTTAATGAACAGATACTTAACACCAAACTGCCTCAAACTAGGAAGAAGGGACAAAAGCTGCAAAAAGAAAAAAGCTCACATGCCCATACAGTATTTGAATGATCCTTAACTATGTACAATATGGAGGGGAAATGTCCAGAACGTGACACCAGCTTTTTATTGATTTTAAAATGACAATTTAAGCTATGCTCTCAAATGGTTAACACTGGTGGATTTACTGAATACAATAGTACAATTGAATTGGTACAATACATGTTATACAATATATGTGGTTCAATTGAATTGAGCATCTGAATTGTTGGGGTTTTTTTCTCTGTTTTTTTTTAATTCTTTATTTTATAAAGTATCATTCCCTAAGTATTACACACACACACACACACATACACACACACACACACACACATGCTAAAAAGAGTAATGACAAATATATATTTACTAAGAACTAATAATGCATATCTTTTTACTAATGTATTATATATTGGCTCTTCCTTTCAGTATGCTTCCAAAAACCCATCTCTTTTTTCTTATTGATTTTTATATTTTTTATTTTTTGGTCCCGTGATGCTCTTCATTTTGAACCGGTTTTAGTATTTATGTTTCTCTTCCACTTCTCTGCTTTTATCCCTGCTGTACATTTAGGTCCACATTTTCCCCCCTATGTTTAATTGTTTTACCTATTTCTTTTCCTTATTTTTTTACTTCTATTCTGAACTCAAAATCTTCTCCTGTGCTTTTTCCACTAACCTCTCTTCTTTCCTCTTCTCTCCATGTTTCTCCACAAGAGGCAATTTCCCATTTTCTTTCTTCTGAATCAGGCCTCCTCCCAATTTTCCACCAATTATTAATTTCTGCTATCCATGATAAACCAGGATTCTTACTTCTGAGAGCCTTCTAAATTACCATAGATTACCTGCCTCTACAATTGATCTACTAAGCCTGATTTTTCTTTCCAGAATTGACACCCATGATTTCCTCATCTTGGCCTTCTATTTTTAGAATATAATTTGCTCTCACGTTCCCTGCAATAAGCTTTAACTTTGGAGGGATTCTTCTTGAAAGCTTTGAAGATTTTACCTACAAAAATTGTGGTATTGCCTCTCCTCTCAGGGAGAAACATGGTAGGATGAGGGAGAAGACATGTACATATCAGTTTTACTCACTGGTTCACAAACAGAAGCAGAAACACATTAATTCTGGAGATTCCTGACTCTATCAAAGCTGAGCTGATATTCAGCAGGGGAATAATGAGTGGCAGCTCCCTGGCTGCAATCTGAGACCCACTCTCCCCCAAAAAGTATAAAAACCTGTCACTCTGGAAAGTCTGTAGAGGTTGAAAGCTCAGCATGTTCACCCATTGCAATACCACACACAAATGAGATGATAACGTGTTTGTGCTGGGCTTTGAAAATGTAAAGTGTTATGCAAGTGCTAAGTATTACTATAAGGCTTATTAATGACTTTAAGAAAGGAATGATTTATCAGGACAGAACTGAGAAAGAATTGACATACAAAAGAAAAGTTAGCCTGTATTTGAATCTCTGTTTTAAATAAGACAATTTCACACTGACTTCCTTTGCCAATCCATATGTTTGTCATCACTGCAAATCCCTTCTTCATGAATAACTGTGGTGGAAATTATAATATCTTGATTTGAAGGCAAACTTAGCCCATGGGTGGGTTGAGAGAGGTAACCAGAGCCCCTTTTTGTGCCCCAGAGGAGGGTCATTTGTTGAGCAGGCTTGTTAGTGGGTATGAGGTACGTATATTTGTCTGGAGGGCATGGAAAGAACTGCTCCTCAACCCAGGAGGTTCTTAGCTGGCAAAGCCAGCAGAGAGATCAGATGGAAAAGAAGAGCCTTGAACTGCAGGCATTTGACCTAGGCAATGAGTGTCTGGGACTGAAAGTGATGAAGTGGAGCAAGTAGAACAATACAACCACATGTAGGAACCACTGTAAGTGATCTTCCTGGATGGTTATAGTCTAAAGAAGATACAGTGTCACAACTTCCACCTTCCTTTCTACTGTGAGGCAATACAGCAGAAAACTGGATGCCACTGAGGCAAAGATTTGAGAGGTACTTAGCAGCCACAGTGACAGAAGAGAAAGTCAAATCATCATAATCTTGTATACTGTGGGAAAGGAAGCCTTGCTTGTTTATAACAACATTACCTCTGCAGAAAGCCAGTATACAGCTATGTATAATATTGTCCAAATATGAGGAATACTGCTTGCCAAAAAACAGTGAGATCCTTGAAAAACACAGATGTTTAAATGAAAATAAACAACAGAATAAAGTACAGATTACAATGGGCATGTCTACAAGTCACTATAGGGTGATGTTGCTAGTAGTTCCTTTTGGAAGTACTAAAGCACACAAATTGCCACCGTGTAGCACACGGTTAGATTTTGCCATTAAATCACTGTACCATGTGGTAAAACGAGCAAGCATGTTGCTATGGCAACATTGCTGATCATGTGTAGACTCATGTGATTGCGTGTAGATCCCACATCTACTGATCAATTGTAGACCCATGTGATCACATGTAGACCCTACACCACCATAGCATGCCGTATGGCAATGTAGCACATCACTACGGTGACATATGGTGATGTATAGACATGCCCTATATTACTGAACTAAGAGAATGAGTAAGAACTGTGCTTTTGGGAACCTGACAGAATCTAACTAGAGACAGGATTACTCATGGCATTGCAGATAGGAAAGGCCATTGTGTGAGGGGTACTTGTCCCTAGAAAAGCCAACCCAAAAGTACAGTGCAACAGAAACTCTGAAGGCCCAGGCTGCAAAGCTGAATGACCAAAATGGGTTGTTCATACAGTAGATATGAAAGAAGGATGGACTTTCCACTGGAATAAGCTACCTCACAGAGCCAAAACAAGGCTCTATAGTTTTAATTCCAATAAGGATCAAAAGAATTAAGACTTGTAGTGGGAATAGGCCTCAAATCAGCATCATCAGGTAAGGGGAAAAAAAGCATGGTCATATTAATTTCTTTGCCTTCTTGTCCCTACAGTCAGGAAGAAGAGATTGCATTTTTCTAGGGCTGCACCCAGGGAATCAGCTACCAGGCTGTGGTGATATTTTCTTTTCTTTAAGTGACAAGGACATTGGAGAGTATTGGATAAAGTCAGATCTATGCTTCAAGCCAAAGTTTTCATACCCAGGAAGCTTGAGAGGGAAAGCTAAACCGCCCATACACATAAACTGTGCACCCTAAATAAGTTCTATTCATTGAGTGGGCCAGAGGTATGTGTAGTCTGAGGTATGTTTGTGGACAAAAGAACAGATCTCCAGCTCCATCAGCCACAGCCTCCAAAAGCTGAGCAGTGTTCTGCACAATTTCATGCTGAAAAAGAGAGCTTTAAACTCAGGTAATTACTACCTCCAGTATATAACCTAAGCACCAAACTAAACAGGGCCACACTTTTGAGATTGAACATTGAGTTCCATAATTTTCATTCCAAGATAGAAATGCAGGGAAGGGAGGCAGGGAAGGGATGAGACAAAAGGCAAGTTGGGTACGGAGCTGCTGGTTAAGATACCTAAGCTAGAGTCAAGCATCAAGCCTGGGACTCAGTTTTGGTAGGCCAGGAACACTATCACTGAGTTCTTGTTTAAGGGCTTCTTGTCTTTCCCAGCACCTTTGCCTTGGTAAACAGACTGAGTGAAAACTCCACTCACAAGCTGAGGCCATGACCCAAGGCACTTTCATTTTTAGACTACATGAACACTGAACAGTCTTGGTTTGAAACATAGTCTGGTGCAGTGGGAAGAGAGAAGTTGGCTTCCCTTCACAACTCCCAAACTTAGTCAGCAGGCAAGGCTAGGAGAGAGATGAGCAGAGGTCTCTGCACCATGCATGCAATCTAGGTATAGAGTCTAGGGTTTAAGGATTGAAGTGAGTCTTCTTCATTTTTATAGTGAGAAGCAAAAGTTACAGGCTACCTGAGATTTGACCAGTCAGTCAAGATCACTTTTAATCAGGGGCCTCAGTACCAGCAGACCAATAAATGTCTTCAGTAAATTGAAAGGGTTGGTCATGGAGGTGTTGAAAACCTTGCACAGGTCTTGTTTGCTTTTCAGACTTTTCTCAATTGTAGCATAATTGAACTGAACTCATGCACTTCCAAATCCATCAAGAGGCGAAGTTTTTCAGCTTAGAATTTAAAAAGAGAATGGGCAGTGAATGATGCCTCGTTTCCTCACATTACCTTGTAGAAGACCAAAGGCTCTTAGCTAGATCTTGATTTACAAGCCAAAGGTAATGGCAGCATTTTCATCTCTTCTCATGGAAAATTGGAAAACAGATTATTTGAGAAACAACAAGAAATGATCAAAACAAAGTTGCATGACTTTGTTTCATAGATTAGCATGAGCAGAAGAGGAATTTGTTTTTATGCTTTCATTCAGTTATGTTTTGCTTCCTAAGCAGCAGGAGAAGGCTGAACACTTTATCTTTCTTCAGTACTGACACTTCACATACTTGCACAATTGTCATTTTCTTGTGGGTTCAGACTCTTGGCTATTGGCAATAATCACAGGGATGAGGCTATTGAATGGCTGTGTATACTCTGTGCTGATCTATATGACCTACATCATCGAGCAGTATTTTGTTTATTATATATCCTTCTAGCTGTTGACAAAGAATCTATGTGGAGATGTTTGTAATCTCAGATTACTGCAGTACTGAACTCCCTGAGAGTGCCTTCTCAGATCATGCTATTGGCAATGTTGAAATTTCTGCTGTATAGTTCACCCACAGTCTTGTTTACTTTCCCATAGCAGAGAAGGAAAAAAAATATCCTCTTCCCACTAATATATTCTATAAACACATGCTATTTTCCTTATGGCTAGGATTTTTTGTGTTTTGTTTTTAAAGAAATAGTTACAGAAATAAAACTACTGGGTCATTAGACAAAAAACAAAACAAAGAAACCAAACCACAACAATCCCACCCTCTCCACCACACACACAATAATGAGTATGATAAGGAGAATAAATAGATACAATTCACAGCTGGTAGGACCTATCAAGAAGAATATGGGTTTTTTTTAAGATAATAAGGTTGATATTATGGGAAACAAAATCTAGTTTTAGTCTAGATAAGTGGAAACAGAGATACTACTAGTAAACTTTACCCCTAGCACAAAACAAGTATACTTTAACTTCTACTTCTGTTCTATTTTCATGTTCATAATGTAACTGAAATGGGGCATATGGGGAAACTTCATTTTATAGGCATGAAATTCAATTCATCCAGGATTACCAACACACTTGGCTCTCAGAGCAGAATATCTTATCTTAAGGCATGCATCCTTATTTCCCATATGGTTTATTTATTGATATGCCATAAATATCTCTGATACAAAATCCATATCACTTGTAGGCTCATCTATGAAAGGTGTTTTGTAAATTCCCTTTGAGGATCAGAACTGAGAGACTGGAGAGAGAGTAGTTGGCTTATGAGAACTGTGTACCCACAGGTAATTGGGTATTTTTGTCTTTTATATTTTAGGGCTATGCATTCATATCACTTTAAATATGTATGGAAATATGTGCAATGCAATGCACCAAAGAGTTCAGTGGAACTATGGAACAACAGTGGCAGAATAGGTTAGGGATTAGTTAGAGGAGGTAGATACCGGTAGCATAACTAGGGTGGGGCAAACAGGGCGCTGGGCACCTACCATACATTCTAACTATGTGGAGGTGCCAGAATACCTCCTGGGAGTCTTTCCCACAGCAAGGACAGCCCTGCATTTTTTGACCATAAGGGCAGGGAAGGGCATAAGTGAGGCAGAATGTTGCTGCCTCCCCTTGACAGCAGGAGTAGCCTTGCACCCAATAACATATGGGAGAGGGGAGGCTTGGTAGGAGTGAACAGGGCCCCAGGACCAGCCTCAGGGAAACTGTATTGTAAAGTACCAAGAGATATATACATATGTATTCAAATTAGCTTTTTAGCAGCACATTTAACTTTGGTGAGTTAGCTTGTATCTGTTATGGGAATGACAGTGTCATATTTTAATGGAGAAGATCTTCATTTGTTGGACAATGAAGTTGCTGGGCTTTAATGGAGTTACAGTGACTTTAATGGAGCTATATTAATTCATGGATATGGCTTGCAAGACTACAATGGTATAGATGTCTTTGAGAGATAAGAGTTTCATTTTTAATTAAAATTATAAGCTTATCTGTATTTTGACTGGGGAAAGCCCTCCACGAAAATGATAACTTAGATAACTCAAATTATGTAAATTAATTGGGGGGGTATATACATTCAGTGAAGCAATGTCAATTTACACAAGCTGGCAATATGTCTTAGTGTCAAAAATAACTATAACAGTCTGGCAGGGCGTGACCTAGGGGTTCCGTGAACTCCCCTAGCGCCCCCTACCGTGTCAAGTTGGTGTCAATGCACCCTCACCATCTCACCCACCACGTCTTTAATGTTATCAGTGTTTAAGGGAGGCTGCCTTTTTATCTTCTTTGACATGGTGCCCTGAGTTGTCCCAGTCTGTGCCCTGCCTTAGGTGACTTGGTGCACTAATGCCTTAGGGGCAGGGGCTACACATGGCTCCTACCACCCCTGTACCACACCCCAAGCCTCGCAAATGTACGTTGTATGACCAGTCCCTATTTGCTGTGCCCTCACGAGCGCCCCCTTGCTCAACTTGCAATTGCCCGTGCCCTCATGGGTTCCCTGGGCTTGTCTCACTTGCCTGCACCCTCTCAGACACTCTCTGGGCTTGTCTCACTTGCCTGCACCCTCGCAGACACTCTCTGGGCTTGTCTCACTTGCCTGCACCCTCGCAGACACTCTCTGGGCTTGTCTCACTTGCCTGCACCCTCGCAGACACTCTCTGGGCTTGTCTCACTTGCCTGCACCCTCACAGACACCTCTGGGCTTGTCCCACTTGCCTGTGCCCTTGCAGACGCTCTCTGGGCTTCTTGCAGTTATCGCCTGCACTGGGGCCCTCCTTCACACTCACACCCGCACTGGGGCCCTCCTCCGTGCTCGCACTCGTGCCCACACTGGGGCCCTCCTCTGCATTCTCACTCGCACCCACACTGGGGCCCTGCCTCACGATCCTGCCCACACTGGGCCAGGGTCAATAAACCCCTAAACACTACTGCGGAGCCCCCATGAGGCCTTCTCCAACCCCTAATAGCCTCACCCAGTCCTCCGGTGTTATAGAACTACAAAAGCAATAACACGAGCCAATTGTCTATAACTCAAAATCTAAGCCCTCTGGCCAAAACGTTCTCTAAGCCAAGCATTCTCTAAACCATGCACCGTGTCGCACCCGTAACTAGTGATTTGTACCTCCAGGCCTTTCCCTTTTCCCCTTTCAGGGTCACACTCTTTTTTTCTTGATTCAACAGTACTCCTTTGGTCCAGCTGCCCGCTGGGAGAGGGAGAGAGGGAGAGCATCCACAGCCTCCTGTCCGTGTTTTATGGTGGTCAGCCCTGCCCCTTCTGGTCAGCTGACCCACCAAGTGCCGGCCCTTAGCTCCTCCTGGTTGCCCCTAGCAACAAACACCTGGGCCCATACAGCTGCTTTTCAGTAGCAGGCACCTTAGTGCCCTGCTACACAGTCTTAGTGTCAATAATAGCTATATATTTAAAGTTATTATTGACACTAAGACCATTATTTTATTTATATATTAAAAGATGTTAAATCTACATATAGCTACACAGATGCTGGCCTAGCACAGTTTTTCAATAAAAAATGTGTCAGTGCATGTGCTTTTGGTTGCTTGGCACACACTCATCACAGGTATTGTAAATTTCCTCTTCTCTAGTAATGTTATGATCTTTAATCGCCCATCTATTTTAAAACTGGAAAGAGATCAATAATTTTTTTTTATTTTACTGTTTGATAACCTGGTGAAAGTGTAGTTTGTGTTTCCTGTAATTTATTTATTTCAGTGACCATTTTTCATTTTCCAATTCTTTAGATAATAGGGCAACAGTAAGGAAGCCAAGCATAGGAATGTATGTCCCTCAACATGTCACCTGCCATGCAGCAGTCATCCTCAAGAGGCTTTACTGAATGCACTAACTAGCCAGCCAGCCACTCTGGAGGATGCCTGTTTTGTTACAGATGAAGCAATCAAGCAAATATATTACATTCTATTCACTGGATAGTAGCCTACTGCTCTCTTATCATTCTTTTTTTACATTACAAAGTGATACAAAACTTTCTTTTTAAATTCTCTGTCCATCTCCTATTCCTTCCCTACTTCCCAAATGTTAAATAAAATATGTCAAATGTTCAAAAGCATATTCTCCACTGCACAACCCTACAGTTTTGCTCTGATGAAAACATAGCAGGTAATTGACTGCATTTTTTGCCCAGTTGGGTGAGGTGTGTTGAAACATGCAAATGTTTAGGAGGTTGTTTTAGAATTTGCCTCATAGATTATCTCTCTTCTTGAGAATGTTCAACCCTGGAACTAGCTTCTACTCAGTTTTATGCTGAGTTCAGGGATTAAATTGACTTTTTGGTATGGTGAACAATTCCACTTCAGAACATCTATTTAACAGGTCCTTGTATTTGAAAATTCAAAGATCTATCTTGTGTACTGAAATATGTGATACTTAGAACCATGGTATTTCATCAGAAATGAACTAGATTTCTCAAAAGATGGTGAGATTTTTTTATTATTATTTTCATTTAGAAAGACTTGTAATTTGTTTTTTTTTTCAAAAAAGTTTCTTCATTTTTTCTTTACAGTGAAAAGATTAATCAAAACATTATGCAAATAGTTTCAAATGTTTCTTTTACCAAAAAATAGATACATCTATCTATTTATCTATCTAGTCATAAAAGTAAAAAATATAGATGACAATTGATTTTGAGAAAGCTCTCTTAACACATATATACAGAATTAGAGTATTTATGTAAAACTAAAATGACATGCTTTTGATTTCTGGTGGATAGATATGAACAATTATTATGAACAATTTATCTTATGGACTGCATCTAAAGAACATTCATGAAACTGCATTGAAATAACAATCACAGGCACTGTTGCTGGTGGTGACAGCAGGGTGGAAAGTTGTACTGGAAACTGATTTAGGATAGAAAAATTTCACCCTGCACTGAATCAATCCTCCCCACAATCCTGCCTACCTCTCCCCCCACCCTGACTTATTTCCTCAGCTCCTGGCTGGCTGGTCTATGGGGGAAGGCTCTAGGGGGCTAAACATAGCCCAGTTCCAGGGGGTAGGTGGAGAAAGCACCAGCTCCAGGGCTTGGCTTTCTTGTACCCCAGGGGTGGCACTGGAAACTGTACAGAAGTTCAGCTAAATCAGTCTCACTAGATCCAATCTAAATTAGACTGCCTTGGAAGTATACTTAACTTAGATCAGGTTGGCCATTTTTAGATTGATCTAACAGTCCTGAACTTCTGTACAGTTTGCACTTAGATCCACCTAACTAGGGATCTAAGTGTTATGTCAACACCTATGTGAAATAAGTTAGATCGGGTAGCCATTTTAACATGAATTTAACCTCTCCCTAAGCTCCCAATGTCTACATGTACCCTAGCATACCTTTCAAAATGAGATGTTATTATTACCAAACAAAGCATGCTTCTGTTCAAGACATTTAGGGAATGCAGAGCATTTAGAAGCTGAACTACTATCTCTGGCATGCAAATTTAATCAAAGAATGAAGCAACTGAACTACATCAATTGTTTCTTGCATATGCAAAGTGCAGAGACAAAGCCTATAATCAAGACCACAACGTTTAGATTAGAGAACAAAGTACTTAGTCCAGTAAAGGATTGATTTAATATACAGTAGTTTAAAATAGTTTGTGAAAGAGGGAGCTGTCTAGTATTTTAACTGATTTTGTTTCTAATATCTTAGATGTAGAAAAATGAACTATGGTTTCTGATGGAAACTGCATGTGCATTAGGAGGTTAGAGGTGGGAAGAAATAGGCAATTAATAAAAAAGGAGACAATAACATTGAGAACAATTGGCAGAAAAGGTAGACATATGACTAAGGAAAACAAATGGAAATAAATAAAAAGATAAATGAAGGGAAAGAAAGGAAACAGGTTTAAGTTTCACTGTTCAGTGGGAAGAAAACACTGAGCAAAGGAAAGATTTGAGGTCATAGTGGATAAAACTCTAATCCATTATCATAGTACCTAGCAGTAAAAAACACACACAGTTATGAGATTTATTAATAAAGTATTGAACATAAGTCAAAGGGCATTATCCCAGCCACTGATAATAGCGTAGAAAATGAAAGCACATTTATAGACATACCATGTGCAGTTCTACTCTCTTTTGCTGTAGAAATGATATAGAATTGCAAAAGGTACAATGCAGTATGACAAAGAAACTACAGCTCAGTTACTCAGAAAAGTAAAATGAAAAAAGGCCTGCAAGAAATCCAAAGTAATAAGTCTTAACAGACAAGATAGCTGCTAGAAAAGGAAGTAACATGCACTTCAGCTAACAATGGGTTAGCAATAACATGTAATATTTCATTTTTATATAATTCTTTCATTTAGAACATCTAGCTCTTAAGTCAGAGGCTGACTGAGTTTTAAATAGCTTAAATAAAAGAAAAGAAAAATGGCAAAATTCAGTACTTATCAAGACTTTCGGTTTGATAAGACAACGAACTGTCCTAGTGGAAGAATCAGTTCACCAGATTTCATAACAAGAGTTTGGTGGGGGAGAAGGAATAGCAAAAACTTTTAATGACAGAAGATAGGGTAGAGGTACATCTTATAGACTAACTGAATCAGAGATGCATAAGCTTTCAGTGGTAGTGATTGATAGGTATCATCAGTTTCCAATTATTAAGGCTATCGTTTCATGAAAAGGACTAACATCTCCCCAGAAAAAAAGAAAGGAAATGAAACAATGTTCCTTTATGTTTCTTTGTTCTCTTAAATTAGGACAGAGATGTCACAGTTGTAGTTATGCAGATCTTACAATGCAGACTCAAATGGACCTCCTGCTCAGGAGCCATGAATGGGAGCAGTGGGAGCAAAGCACTGTGTAGTAGGATCTCAGGATCTCACAGCATTGGAAGCTAAGTTAGCACACAGGGTGCAGACACATGTAAATTTAGAGTCCTTTCAAAATGAGAACAGTTCAAAAGGGCAGCAGCAATTGCGTCCTAATTGTTTTGTGTGAACAAGCTGAGAACAATTTAAAGTAGCAGACCTCCTCCAACTTTGTCCCTGGAGAAAGATTTTTTGTGATAGGATCCTATAGACCTAGAAGTCCATTGCTGGGCTGAAATATGCGGAATAAAATGTGCTGATTATTTTTATCCTGGGACATGGTGCACCTGTAGGGTTATTATGTGTAGTTCCAGGGACAAGCAGGCCAGGCTGTGTGCTCTTGACTCACCACCTACTGGCAGAGGCAAACCAATGCATTTAAAAGGGCAACATGTATAAATGACTAAGCTGTGCCTTTCTGTAGTCAAGTCCCAGGACAATCAAGCCCACTTCAGATGAGATGTTTGTTTACAGATAATGAGGTGGTGTTAAAGCTGGATTTATGAAGGAGTCTTAAAATTGGAGCAGTTTTGCTACATTTGAATTATTCTCATCTCCTGCACACCCAATTAGAATGTAACTTCTGCTGCCCTTTTGGCTTTACGTCACATACTTGAGAAGCACTTGAAGTGGAATAGAGGAACTTGTACAGCTGTAGTATCTTGGGGTAAAAGTGAAAAAAAATGTGATGTCTGTTCACAGACTTTGAAATGTTCCCCTTCTGAAATGCACATATGTCCATACCCAAAGATACTACTTGTTAAATAGCACATAGGGAAACTAATGCTGAACTCCTAACATTTTCAGCTGTATGGTTTATATTCTAATAATATCAAGAGATTAAGCACAGTATTAGACACTATACAAACGATGAATGAAGTTCCCTGTCACTGAAGAACTATAAATCTACACAAGGAAAAGATTGGGGAAAAGGAATGTAATTTCTCCAATTTTAGAGGGGAACTGAGGCAGAGAGAATCACTGAATTTTCCAGTGTCACTTGTTAAAGTCTCTGTGGTAGAGGCAGGATCCAAATGTAGTTCAGTATGTTAGCTACAAGAGACGTTTTAATTTCTACCTATTGAAACTTGAAATGCACTTAAGGGAATGATATTTTAATTCCCTATGTTATGAGGTGTGCATATATGTGAGTGTGTACGTATGCATGTATGTTCTATCTAGATAGCTAGTTGGGAAAGCATGATCAAATACTGACGGGTGATGTGTCCCAAAAAGGATGAGCCAGTAAAGTGATACCTTCTTATGGTTTCAAGGCTATGAGCTAAATTCCTGCTTTAGATTGTGCCAAAGGTTGTTCATAGTCAACCTAGATGAAAATAGATACCTGGTTATTGGAGCTAAGAGCCAAAGGGGGCTGGATATGATGCTGCTGAATTTTTGGTTTTGGTGTGTCCCTACTGTCTTACCTTTAACAGTGTGGGTAAATGGAAGATAATTAAAGGTAGTATGACAAGTAACAACATTCCTGTGTTTACTGTAAAATGGAGCATTTTTCATGGTAGTAGAATGCACTCGGTATTCTAGAATTTTTGCAGTGTATAAAAATTTGACCTTTAAGCAAATAATTCTCCATTTCACTGTGCATAATTCTGGAACCCTTTGGAAAGTAAATTTTTTTTCTTTGGGTGCACTGAGCATGAAAGATAGCTTTTATTTAATTCTAGTGTTCAGTGAATTCCATACAATTCCCATCAGAGCCTTTAAAAAAATAGAAGCAAGCTTAATCTAAAGCTAATTTATTGTTTATGGAATTCTGCTAGCAGTTGTTAGTCTGCCTTCATTGAGCCTAAAAAGGATATTCACTGCACTTAGAAATACATTGAGAGAAAGAAAGCAAAAAAGAAAGCAAGCAAGAAAGCAAGTAAGAAAGAAAGAAATTTCAGCTAATTTTGTCACAGTCTTCTAAAATAATTCCATTTGATGAAAAGGAGTCATGGCTTTGTCAGTCAACAACAGGCCACTTTGAAAGAAAATCTACAAAATTAAGCATCTTTTATTTAATTCATATAGCAATGGTACAATTTATTATTTTTATATTACTTATAAAATAAGTAATATATACTTTTATATACTTATACATAATAAATTGTGTCACTGCTTTGGCACTTTCCAATCGTCTCCTGCTGTTATACAGGAAACCTATTCAAATGGATAACTAAAGGCAACACTGAGGTCAAGGAAACAAATTCTGCAAAGTCTTCTTGAATATCCCATTGATTTCTACATTGCAGTTAAATTTCTCATTTATATTTTTAATTCATTCTTCTTTAAAAATACATGGCAAGATGAGGGATATAGATAGTTCAGTGAATCAGTGCAAAAGCTTTTATTCCTTACAACAGTCTCTCTCTATTGCAGACCAATTCAGTTTAGGCTTAATTGGCTCTCATACTTTTCATTCATACTGTGGTACATCATGTCCTCAAAATAAATTCATGCAGGTTTGTTCTGGTTTAAGCAACTAGTTCTTTTGAATAATATATTTTAGCCCTTGGATTTGGATCATATGAGCTGAATTAATGCCTGTTGCCTTCCTAGTTGGTCACTAGTCCATTTTGGTTTGGTTTGGATTAACATTATTCTGTGACTTGGAATAAGCAGAGTAACTGAAGCTTTAGTCTCTTTAGAACAAACATGCATTTTAGGATGGAATCAGGAAAAAAAACCTCTATATTTTACTCCAGACTTTATAGAACAAATTAATAATCTTGGTATTTCATGCACCGTCTGCTTGGTAATAAAATGAAAAGATTTTCTGATTGTAAAATTCATATAGCTATTAAATGCTGAAACTGCAGCTCACATTCTAACTATGTGGATGCTGTCAATTTCTGCTGTCTCTCCCAAACTATTCTATCTGGTAACCTGTGTTCCTGCCTCCAAGTTCCATGCAAGTTATGACAATTTTACCTTTTATACACTTTGTGGTAATGTTGTCTTTTGTCCAATCATTTGCTGACATCCCTAAGGATACCAATATATACCTGTGACAGGTTACTAATATATACCAGTCCCTTCACAAGAACAAGAACAAAACCCAACATGACTTTATAGGCTTGTAAAAAGATAACAGACCTACTAGACATATCTAATATCTTGGTGCTTAGATTCATCAGGCTTCTTTATTTAATTTGAAGGAATGCCTAGACTCCTCAGCTAGTATTCATCTCTACTGTTTACTGCTCAGGTACAGAAATGATCCAGATTGGCTACCTGAGCATCCAGATATCACCTAAACTCTGTTGCAGATCAGATTGGTATTGTAAGGAACCTAACAATATGTGCAAGTCCTCAATTTTTTAGGCATCCCCAGAGTATATTTAGCAATTGTTCAATCCTGAGAACATGCACTATGTTCATTATAAGACACAGTGAGGGTGCACAGAGCCCTCCTTTTGCACAGTAACCCAGAGAATAGATCATTTTCCCAGGAAACTGGAGACCTAAATTCTAGTCCTTCCTCAGCTTGAGGAGATGAATAGAGTGGCTTAGCTTCACCCAGCCTACCCCAGAACATACTGGGCATATCTACATGAGCTGTTTACTGCAGATCTGCCTGATTAGCTCTACAGTAAAGTCTCCACCGCTATGCGTGTGGCATCTATTAGGCCTCAGGAAACTAATTCACATAACTGTATGCTAGTACTTGTAAATACAAGTACTATCCTGTGGTGGAATTCTTTAGTATGCAGCAACACACATATAGTTTAGTCCTTGATGGTTGTGTTGCTATTAATAATAATATATTGTATTTTCTCAAATCCACACTATAAGGGAGGAAATAAGATAACAGTGGGGCATCTACATGAAACATTTACTGTAGGATCGCCTAATTAGCTCTTCAGTAAACATCTTGGCTTCTACATATGCAGCCCTATGAGGCCACAGGAAACTAACTCTGCAGCAGGTTATTACTTGTAAAGACAAGTACTATCCGGCTGTGGAGTTTTTTCATGTACAGCAATGCATATATAGATGCTAACCTGGCTTTCTGGCGCATGAGGGTGTCTCAGTGCAGCAGCTGTTCAGTGGTTAACCTCACACTAAACCACTCTTGTGTGCCAGGTAGCCCCGTTACAGTACGTAGAGCCAGGTTGGAGCAGCCTCAGGCTGGCAGGCTGACCTCCCAGGTCTCCTGCCAGCTGGGGCTGCTCTGACTCAGCTCAGTGTTCTGCAGTCCTGGGCAAACATCCAAACCTGGCACTCTTATGCTCTGGAGTTTATCACTTTTTGCCAATAGTATTCCTGGATGCACCTACTGGTTATCAAAGTTATTTTTACCTAATATCTCAATCAACAAAGTGATGTTTTGACACGTGTTCAGGTGCAGGAAAATAAGTATAAATAAATGAATAAATGAAGACCACATCATACTTTTTTTCCTGGAAAATGGAGATACTTTGTTGGTTTCGAGAGCTAGAAGAGATTGCTAGTATGTTTGTGATAGTATTTCACTTTCAAGGTGAATAGAAAGTAGGATGGTCCTGGAGAGGATTTGGGGTCATCCTAATAGGTTGTACTTAATAGAGATTATAATTATGCATTTTGTTGTAAGTAGTCTGGCTTCTAAAATTTTGAGGGAGGGTCAGTTAGTTATTGACAAGACTGAAGGGTGTCAACTCAACAGAGTTGTCTTGAAGATGAGAGTGAAGAGTGACAACTCAACAGAAATAAAATTGAATTCACTGGCAGCTGACCACAGAGAGCAGACACTACATCAGCTCCTCTCAGACAAATGCAAAACCAGTAGAGGTGCTGATTGTGTGTTCCCATTTCCTGTCTGTTGACTAAATATGAGCATTCATTCCAGAGAAATGACAAAATACACTGTGCAGGCCTTGGAGGGATTTTCAAGTCAGAAGGTCAAATTGTCATGTTGCTTTGGTTTGCTACAACTTACAGTAGCTATTGATGGTTTTCGTCACTTTGCTTTGAGTGTCCAGGCTTGCAGGGATCTGCAAGTCAGAAGGTCAAGCTGTCATATTGCTTTGGCAGAATACAATTTCCAGTAGCTGTTGATAATTTTCTCCACTCTTACATTGAGTTTCTATCTACAGAAATAGTCTGTCAAAATCTGAAGGTCATCATGCCAGAAACAGTTTATGATTTCAAAAATTCTATACTTCATTGCACTGCTTATCTCTTGTGTCTAGATGAACGCGTACATTGGTGCAATCACTAAGCTTTGTAAAAGTCTTTATTCAGTGTCTCCTAAAGACATCTGTGGTCTCAAAAGAAAGTTTGTTTTGAGAAATAGTTTGGCTTGTTTCATTCTACAACCTTGTTAATATCCTTTGAGAATTCATTCCTCTTGTGCTTTTTTTCTGTCCTCAGTAGAGTTTGACAACTGGGAAAAGAAACTGGGGAGCAAACACATTTTAGCCTTTAAGTTACACCAAAAAGGTCACAGTCAATTGGTTTCATAATGTCTGTCAAACAGCTGAAGATGAATGTGTGCCAGGTTTCTTAGAAATCATTTACTTGATGTGCAAATCACTGTGGGGCCTATTTTCACTGCTGACCTTTTCTAGCAAAATGTTGCAATGGTTCTGAGGTATAGAAAGAATATATATATATATATGATTTGTATGATGTATTAGAAATATTTGATAATAGATTTAGAATTTGACCAGTGCCAGGTGGCTGAGTGACTACTACTAGACAAAGCAGAAATATGGGGTGGGGGGAATCTATTATAATTAGGATCTCTGGAAAAGATAACATTTGCTTAACATTCACTTTTAGTCTCAAGCAAAAAGTTTTTCTGCATATTTCCAGTACCTTCTGAAGCTTGGAGCTTTGGGTAATTTCCACAGATACTATTCTCCTGAAAGTTGTATTATTAGGACTGATATACAGTGTAAGACTTTAAATTGGTTTAGTTGTATTATGGATGAAAGTTACTTAAGGCACCACTGTAAATCATCTTCAGAAATTTCACAGAACAACAGAAAAACTGTTTGAAGGAGTGGCCATTGCAAACTAAAAACTAATCACGGATGCCATGCACATTAAAATTACTTTCATCGGAATGTATAGCTTATGTCCATTTCTGGCATTTTGATTTGAATGGGCAGTCTGTGGGAATTCACAAGTACATGTGGATTATCATCATTGTGATGTATGTAATAGAAAGAAAAACAAATAGTAAAGTGAGTTTTTTTGGGAAAATATATAAATAGATAGACAGACAGACAGATACACACATGTACAAATACATACCACCATTTTTTGCTCTGTAGTTTTTGGAAAGGATTTTTTTCTTTTATTCAATGTTGTTTGAATAAAATATTAAAGGTTCCATTTCAACTTTTTTTCTTTCTTATTTTAGTTCCCTTCCATCTCTTTTTTCCTTTTTTTTAATCTTCATCCCTTTGCTCCCTCCCTCCCCCTCCTTTTTCCACTTAATATAGTGGGGGCAATGATAAGAAGAAATAATTCATCTCAATCAAAAGAAGTGTATCATTTTGAAAGAAAACAGGATGATGGTGGTAAAGAGCAATACAGGGCAATAAGAGGCCTTATACAATTGCAGCAATCTAATTGTAAAGTATGAAGTAACTCAGTGGCATCCTGGACATAGGATTTATTAGTAAACAGACCTCAGCAGAACAATGTATAACCTGTGTGATATCATCTGAGGGTGCATCTGGATCTTGATAATTAATTGCACACTTCTAAAACTTGAATCAAATTCAGAGGTGAATCTGAATATGATGAACATTTCATATAAAAAGACATTACAATGTTCTAATTTTGCTGGAAAAAAAAATCCAAAACATTTTGACTACCTTTGTGTCTACACTGTTTGGCTGCATAAAAACAGCTTGTCATGTATATGTGTGGCTTATGCTAAATGTGCATTGGAATATGTAATACCTCATTATTCAGTTAAAAGAATTCTGTTTCTGAAGTGGCACTGTACAGCTAAGTACAGACATTCAAAAACCTGAGGCTGAATTGATTCAGTCTTTGCAGGTTAGTCTAACTGATAAGAACTGATAAGTAAATGAACAGACATTCACTTTTGATCCTGGAAATGCAGCCATACTTCAGTGGCTCAGGCCAGAATTTGAGGAGTGCTAGAGCATAGTTCCCTGCTTAGCTGGAGCACATAGCTTGGGCCAAAGCCAGCCTGCTCACCCTGTGAAGTGAGGGTTTGTGGGCGAGGTGCAAAGCATCCTAGGATGCTGGGGAACTGAGTTAACTTGAATCTGGAAGGGATCTGAGACAGAAGTTAAATAAAATAATTTAACCTAAGTCAATTAAGTCTGATACTACATCCATCCAGGTATATCTTAAACCAGTTTTGGCCATTTCAAAATGGTTTACGTGAACTGAACTTCTGAACCTGTGTGATTTGAACCAGTTTCTGATCATTTATACTGATTTATGTATAATTTGTGTCCCTAACGTATGTGTTTGTGTTTCCTTTGTTTTATTCCTTGAAATCATATACTAGAAAGCTTATCTGAGCTGGAGCCTGTTTTCTTTACTTGTCTGTATGGCCTCTAGCACAAAGAAGTCCCTTCCTGGACGGAATACCTTGGGACTACTAAAACACCAGTAGGAAGTAACAGTGATAGCAATAATATTCAAATGTTTCTCTAATAGCAATTTCTGACATTTGGGTACTCCAGTTAGACCATACTAAGCTACACCATTATTTTTGAAAAAAATAAAATTGTTGTTGGTATGGGCACAACTTTATTTGTTTACTTTCCCATAGATGCATTATATTATGGCAAGCTGGCATACTTATATAGAAAAGTTTGAGCTGCAAAGTCTAAAAGGAAAAAAAGCTTCCATGGCATGTACTGTAAAAACCAAGGAAGTTTAATTAAAATCTGTGTTATATTCTGTTTCCTATATTACATGGTGGTCAATTTTTCTCCTCTGAATGCTTCTTCTCTGAGAAAAAAAGATCTTCTAGGATTTCAAGGTCCTGCCTCTGGCTAGGCAATGTACATATACAGGTATATTGCTTCCAGTCTAGGAACTAGTTAGTGACCATAGAGCCATATGGCAGGTTTGGGGGTAGTACTACCTTCCACAGTAAGTGTGTGTGTGGCCTTAACTTAACCAGATTCACCTCTGAATTTGGTTCAAGTTTTAGATCTATGCTTTTAATTATCAAGATCCATATGCACCCTTAGATGATATCATACAGGTTATACATTGTTCTGCTGAGGTCTGGTTAATAATAAATTCTATGTCCAGGATGCCACTGAGTTATTTTATACTTTACAATGTGATTGATTAGATTACTACAAATATTTTCACATTTTTATTGTCTATATCAGGGGTGTCCAGCCTTTTTGAATGTGGGGCTGGATCATGAACTTTTTATCATTTAGTGGGCCGGCGAGCCATATTCAAAGACCTCACAGGAAGCAGTATCACATCACCCCTCTGAAATGAAAGTACAGTGTTTACTTTTATGACCAGGTAACTAAATCCCTGGATGATGGTGTCGCCGTAGATGTAGTCTTTCTGGACTTTAAGAAGGTCTCTCACCCCATTCTCATTAATAAATTAAGTGACTGTGGCATTGATGCCTGCACAGTTGGATGGGTCAAAAATTGGCTGATGGGGCACACCCAAAGAGTGGTGGTGGACGGGTCATACTCGACTTGGCAGGATGTGAATAGTGGGGTCCCCTAGGGCTCGGTCCTGGGGCCTACACTGTTCAACATCTTCATCAGTGACTTGGACAAGGGGGTGGAAAACACGTCCAAGTTTGGTTGAGATGTGGGGAGAGGTAGGCATGCTCAGAGGGAGAGAGAGGCTGCAATTAGATATTTAGACAGACTACAGAAGTGGGCAGATGGTAACAGGATGGGGTTCAAGGTAGATAAATGCAGGGTGCTGCACCTGGGAAGAAGGAATCCACAATATACATACAAACTGAGGAGATGCCCCCTCGTGAGCACAGAGTCAGAAAGGGATCTTGGAGTCATTATTGACTCAAAGATGAATATAAGCTGCCAATGCCAGACCGCAGCCAGCAAAGCCAATCCTACCTTGTTGTATATCCAAAGATGCATCTCAAGCAGGTCCAGAGAGGTGATACTCCCCCTCTATGTGACATTGGTCAGGCAACAATTGGAGTACTGCATCCAGTTCTGGGTACCGCACTTTAAGAAGGATGTGGCCTGCCTTGAGAGGGTTCAGAGTAGGGCCACCCACTTAGTTGGAGGGCAGCAGGACAGGCCGTATGAGGAGAGGCTGAGGGACTTGAACCTGTTCATCCTCAGTAAGCGGAGGCTGAGGGGGGATTTGGTGGCTGCCTACAAACTTGTTAGGGGATATCAGTAGCAAATAGGAAGGGCCCTATTCCCCCCAGAAGCACCTGGGGTGATGAGGAACAATGGCCAGTAGCTGCTGGAGAATAGGTTCAGCTTAGAGACTAGGAGGCACTATTTCACTGTTAGGGTGTCTAGGATCTGAAACCAACTTCCTAGGGAAATGGTCCTCGCTCCTACCTCGGGTAAATTCAAAAAGAGTTTGGACAAGCACCTGTCTGGGGTCATGTGATCCCAGCATCTGCTCCAGCCAGTGGCAAGGGGTTAGTCTAGATAATCTGTTCAGGTCCCTAGATAATCTGTTCAGGTCTGACTCCAAACTACTATGAAACTATGAAACTTCTGTTTCTCATCGCAGTACCTTGAGCCTCAGAAACAGCTTGGAGGGCCACATGGTGGCCCGTGAGTTGTACGTTGGACAACCCTGGTCTATATACTTTATTAGTGGTTCAGTAATAGAATGCAGTGAAAACAAGGAAGAAGAAATAGAAAATAACAGTTAATGTACCCTTCATATAGGGTATGGATAAACCTTACATCATATCATAGGGGACAAATGCCCATTGTGCATTACTTGCTGCATGATAACTCCTTTTGTGCCTATGCTTATCCTGTGATTAAAAGCTAAAACTGTGGTTATACCTTACCATAATGTTCCTTCCACTTACCACAGGATAACAATGGGCAAACAGTTACAATAGAAGACCTTGAGAACAGTAGTTTCTGACCCTCTTTTCATTTTCTGTAATGTACTTGTTTGTCCAAATTTATAGTACTGGATGTAGCAGGAAGGTACAGAGAGAAATGGAGCAGGTTCTCAAAGAATCCATTTCTAAGCACTTGGCGGAGAAAAATGTGATTAGAAATAGTCACCATGGAATCACTAAGTCATTCATGCCTGACCAACCTGATTGCCTTCTATGATGAAATAACTGTCTCAGTGGATGAGAGGAGAGCAGTGGATGTGATATACCTTGACTTTAGCAAGAGTTTTGATACTGTCTCCCACAACATTCAAAGGAGCTGAGGAAGAATGGGTAGGATGAATGGACTGTAAGATGGATAGAAAATTGTCTAGATTGTTGGGCTCAATGGGTAGTAATAAATGGCTCAATATATAGTTGGCAGCCAGTAGCAAGTGGAGTGGCCCAGGGGTTGGTCATAGGGCTTGTTTTGTTCAATATCTTCTTTCTTCTTTCATATGGCAGACTTGGAGCAACAATTATAAGTCCATTTTAGGGTTCGTTAACCAATCTAATGCTCTCGAGGCAAGGGAATATATCTGCAATATTACCATCAAATTTGTATAGAGGGCAAACTGTTGTTATATGGTCCATAGTTTGATCAGGATTCCCACAGTCATATTTTGCAAAACTGCTAATACTCCATTTGTGCATTAGGTGGCCATGGTGGCTATGCCTGGTTCAGATCTGATTTAGAATCTTCCATGTTTTTCATGGAGGGTCAAAATCAGGGGGCTCTATTGTTAGGTTGGAAATTAGATGTTAATCTGAATGGTGGTTTCATTCCATGCTTTCCTCCAAGCTTCTGCACTGTCATGTCCCACAAGGGCTTGTACATGTGTCTGCAAAGGTTTCTGGGAGACCAAGTGGTGAGCTGGGAGATTCTTTACATCTCTATGGATGGGGAGGTCTGAGTTGTCATTCATGCAGAAGACCTATCTGTATGTAGCTTCATCATAGCAAATGTCTGGAGGTTACAATACTGGCCAGCACAAGTAACCATTGAATTGATGTAGATTTCAGGGTTCTGGTGATAGCATGCATTACAGAATTTAACTGTACATTCACACATTTGGCATGAGTGCTAGCAGCCAAGACAGGTGCACAATACTCAGCTGTTGAGAAGACCAGTGCTATGAAGAGGTGAATAGTATGGTGGCACCGCAGCTCATTCTGGCAAGTTTTCACACTATGTTCACCAAACTCTTAATCCTCAAGGCTATTTTTCAAAGGTGATTATGAAATGTAAAGGTGCAATCAAGCATTACACCTTGGTAAGACAGAGTTGGATCAAGTTGTAATTTTAATATCTTCATTAATAATTTGGAAGATGGGATGGATGTCACTCTTAGCAAGTTCACCAATGACACCAGGCTTGGGGAATGTAATACACTGGCGGGTAGGGCTAGGACTCAATAAATTGGAGGATTGTGCCAAAAGAAATCTCATGAGATTCAATAAGGACAAGTGAAAAGTCCTGAACTTAAGAGGAAAGAATCCCATACATCATTTCAGCCTGAGGACTGACTGGTTAAGCAACAGTTCTGCAGAAAAGGACATGGACATTACAGTGGACAATACGATAGATATGCATCAGCTGTGTGTCCTTTTTGCTAAGGCTAACAGCATATTTGGCTGCATTGGTAGGACCATTGCCAGCAGAGCAAGGGAAGTTAATTATTGCAAGCTATTCTGCACTGGTAGGCTACATGTGGAGGACTGTGTCCAGTTTTGGGCCCCCCACTATAGAAAGGATGTGGACAAGTTGGAGACAGTCCAGCAGAGGGTAACTAAAATGTTTTGGGGGCTGAGGAACATGACTTATAAGAAGAGGCTGAGGGAACTGAGTTTATTTAGTCTTCAAAAGAGAAGAGTGAGAGGGGATTTGATAACAACCTTTAACTAACTGAAAGGTGGTTGAAAAGAGGATGGAGCTAGACAGTTCTCGATGGTGACAGATGACAGAACAAGGAGAAGTAGTCTGAAGATGTGGCAAGAGAGGCTTATATTGGATATTTTTAAAGCCTGGCTTGACAAAGTCCTAGCTTAAATGATATAGTTGGGGGTGGTCCTGCTTTGAGCATGGGGTTGGACTAGATGATCTCCTGAGGTCCCTTGCAACCCTAATTTTCTAAGATTCTATGAAATGGAGCAAGTATTGCAGGCTGTGGAATAAAGCATGAAGGCAGACACTTCTGCTTTAGCTGACAACAAAACTCAAACAAACTTCTTGGAAAGGAGTTGGGATTACTGATAAACCACTCACACATCTGGTGAAAAGCAGAAGATGGCAGAAACTAAGAGGTAATATCAAAACAGCGGGAGTGGGAAGGTGCTACTAAGAGGAGAGATATAAAATGACCAAGACTGTAGGAAGAACGAAGTAAATTACATAAGCTAGGGACAGAACTAACACATAAACCAGTATAAGTGATCAGAAACTGGTTCAAATCTGTAACACAACAGAAGTTCATTGCACATAAACCACTTTCAAAATGGCTAAAACTGGTTTAAGATAAACCTGGATGGATGTTGTACTTAACTGATTTAGGTTAAATTGTTTTATTGAACTTCTGTCCCAGATACTCTCCAGATTCAAGTTAACTCATAATCTCCCAACCTCCCAGGATGCTTTTCACCTTCTGTCAACCCCTCCCCGCCCCAGACAAGGTTGTCAGCTGCCTTTGCTCAGACTGTATGCTCCAGCCAAGGAGGGAAGCATGCAGTAGCCTTCCCCACCCAGCCTCCGGCCTGGGCCACTGCAGGCATGTGGCTGCAGTTTGGATTAAAGGGTTACAATGCTGCTAAGGGTGCTGAAACCTTCTGAACTCAGAGAATGGCACAACTAAAGTAAAGCAGAGGACTGAAAGCATTAAACAAGTTCAATAAAATTTGAATGAAAGTTTGCAACAAACAAAAACAAAATCTATTTCTTCTCATTTTGTTTAAAAAGCCACACAGAGATCTCTACTGGAGTTCTGGAGTTCTTGCATCAACACTAGTATGAAATAGCTGTGAGCTGAAATAACACTAACACATGTGGAGCACATTAAACCTCCCATTTGGAAATGGAAAGGTTTGTGAATACCTGATCTGATTAAACACAGCTCCAGTTTGAAAGTTATCATGGTATCACTGAGCTCAGTAATTCTGAAATAAAGTAGGATGCCTGGTACACTGACTCACAAGTCAGTACCCTGAAATCTCTTCCAGCTCAAACCTATGTCATAAAGTGCTGTTGGCTGAGCGCTGGAAAAAAACTAAACATTTTGGGTATATTTTTGGATGCACTCAACATTTTTTATGCATATTAATAAGTCAGAAAGTCATATGTTTCCCACTGAGGACAATGGACTGTAGATTGTTACTCTATTTCAAAAATCTCTTCCCCATGAGCTTTCTTAATAGGCACATTTAAGACCATATGACAACATTAGAAGATCTGTGTTCCAAAAGTATGTGTTGAGAAACTATTAAATGGAAACTCAAGATTATCCTTTACAGAAACCAAGTCAAGAGAACCTTGCTTTTTATATAAACAAAGTTTGAATGTTACTGTTATTCTCCATGAAAGTTAGTGTAATCCAGAATATAATATCATAGTAGAAGAAAAAAGGCACAAAATTCTCACTCTTTCCCTGATATGGAAGTATTAATGTTGCTGCCTTTCATGGAAAGCTAAAGACAGGGAATTAGGAAACAAGAGTAATGATTGCAATAGCAGCGGCAGCTACCAGCATGTTGTAAGGGGTTTTGTTTTCTTCTTTGTGTACATGCTGAGACACAGAAAGTATGGTGCATACTAGTGGAATTTTGGTATCTGCAGAGAGTTGGAATGACACTATTAGGAAAAGTCTGCTTTGGTGATAACAAAAGAATACTTGTGTGTTACAAGTGTATATGTCTGTTGGATGGCACTTCCATTGATTGGAAGATGAAAATGCTGGTGCTGAGCAACATTTTTTAAAACAATTTTTTCTATGACTGTATTCAAATTTAATCTAAACATACATTTGCTGTTTCTTTTTGGGTTGTTACAAGGTACTTGGCAACTCAGAGGAAAATATAGATTTCAAAAAATCAAATTGCCTTTACTACACAGCAAGCACATCTACACGAGTATTAATAGGACACATAAACTCCAGCACAGTTGGTGCTGGAGTTTATTGATCCTGGGCAGTGCCATACCGTGAGTCTTCAGCACCCAGGGGCCAATGCCTGCATTTGTGTTCACCCCCCTCCCAGCCAGGGACAATCTGAGCATGGCGTGGAGCACCCTTCCGGACTCCATGGCACTTCCGCGGGGAAATTGATATTGTGGCATGCCAGGGAAGGGGTGGCAGCCAGAATTTCTGGTTGCGACATGTAAAGAAACTGACAACCCATTGGCTGGGAGGGTAGGCTACACACCAAATGTGGGAGGAGCCACAGCCTCTTGGCCTGGCCAGCATCACCCCCTCCCCAGGCTGGTGCCTGGGAGCCATGGCCCCTTCCCCCCCCCATCTTTATGCCACTGATCTGGGCACAGCTTTTAGACCTGCACCTGGGACTTCAGCATGTTGAGCTAGGCAGTGCAGCCCAGCTGAGGCTGGCATGGGATCCCAGAGGTCAGCCTGCCAACCCAATTCAATGTGCTAAAGAGGAGCTAACTGAAGCATGAGGGTGCTTCAGTGCGTGGCTAGCCAGCAGGCAGCCCCAGAACTGAAGCACCTTCATGCCCCATTGATCCCCATCAGCATCCAGATGTGTGTTGTGGTGAAGTAAATAACTCCACTGGAGAACAGTACTTGTATATGGCAGTACTAACCTGTGGCAGAGTTAATAAGTTCACTTCAGCCTAATAGTTCTGCATATGTAGACTGGTGATGATTTACTGTGGGGCTAATTAAGGAACTCTGCAGTAAGCATCTCATGTAGATGCACCCAGAGGGTGATATAAAATGTGAAATTACTAACATATAGGTTTAAAATGTATTCTATTGTGTCAATTAAAGTTTGCATTTTACTGCACATCCCTCATATCCTGAGGGGTGCTGCTATAGCTGCAAGTGTCACCAGCTACAGGACTTGCAGCTGTGGAACCTTGTTACTTGCCAGTGCATGGAGAGCCAGGATTAGCAATCTTAGGCTCCCGCTGTACTGGCAAAAAGACGTGATGGGATCTGATGCTGAATCCTACAGTTACGCCCCCTGACCTGCACGTGTAGCATGGCAGGAAGTAAGATCCTGGCACATCAGATCTTATCATGCCTTTACCTGAATGAAGAGGGGCCCTAAAGTTACGCTGACACAATGGAAATTGATAGAAATGATTAACAAAAAATACTGGTTTTAGGAAATACTGAAGTTGTTTGAAAAAAACATTGGGATAATATAAGACTTCTTATTTTTGGCAATCACAGAAATAAATAGGGAGTTTTACATAGCTATTAAGACAACAGGCCTTCCTAGAAGAGCATACTGTCTGAGCATACTCACAATGTTTGTTTCAGTTTTCCATGTAATAGGAATTAGGGGTAGGCAAAGGTTTCTGTTCAAAACTTGTCTCGATCAGAATAAAACAAACTTGGGATTGCAAATTGGATCTGTGTGGAGTTTCTTGTGAGACAATTTGTATTAGGAGGTAGAGATTCCTGAACCCAGCTGAGCTACAGGACTGGAACTAAGATGTTTCCTACAGGAATACAAGTAACAAACTAGAGAATCTCCCTAAAAGTACTGTATTTAAACAGATCTGATATTCAGAAACTACATTCTCTATGCTCCCTTGGGAACACAAGATACCAGTGCCAAAAAGCACAGTTATATGCCTCCTCTCTCTGCCCACCTGCATATACACTAAACACTGGAACTCATGTGAACGCAGGAACTCTTCCATATGTCATTTGAGATATGTCAGTTGCACAATTAGAAGGTTGGTTTTAAATAGTACAAAAAACCTCATTTTACTTAATTTCAGATGTTTAAGAGTGATAATAATATATCCCAGAAATTATTTATTAAGTCATCTGAATTTTCTATAATTCCTGAAAGATAAAATTCACCAGGAATATAGCTGAGATGCACCTCAGAATCTAAAAACAATCCACTACACGAGAGAAGAATACCAGCTCAAAATAAATAGGGCTTGACTGTGCAACTGTTACGTTGGTGAGCACCCAATCATATAATGGCATCTTTGACTTCAGTGGGAAAATGGGTATTTATTTGTAAAAGGGCTGAATGGGAACTGAAAAGGAACTTTGATTATATTTTTGTGGAGGGGGGGGTTTCCCTTTTTTAAATTGCATTCTCTTCAAGTCACTATTTTTTCTAATGGATCTGTAAATTGTCTCTTATGTCTAGGTGCTAGAAATTATAAGTACCTACAGTAGACCCTTTGTATGTGCCAGTGTTTACCACTGCATGTAAGGGTTGCACGGTCTACCTCATTGTTAATGGATGATTTAAAGTAACCCATTTTGACAGTGATATTAGAATTCCAAAGACCAGATTCCTGTTGATGGGTAAGCCAGAAAACATGACCACAGCAGTGGCAGCGTATAGCAGAAGCTGGCTGTCCTAATTCTGACATTGCCAGAAAGTCAGAAGGCATGAATCCTCATATGCCTGATATGAATAACTCCCATAATAAAGTCAATTACTCATATCCTGTGATGAGAAAAGAGGACCTACGGAGAAACTTCTCTACAGATCTTCTGTGCCACCCATGAAGGAAGATTGGTGGGGGGGAGGGGTTATAAGGGCAAACGTAATGGGTGTGGTTGTCTGATACAATGCTGCTGATTATACTTCCCTATACTCCCTCCCAGACCTAACATGGCCTCTCAATGCACACTGAAGAGACTGGCATGTGGTATATATAGCAGATGGATGAGCAGTGGCACACACAGAGACACTCTATGTAATTCTGGCAAATACACTTCTTCCTGAATTTGCTAGCTAGATAGGATTCCAACAGCAGCTGTTTCAGAAAAAATGATCACTGTTACTGTATAAAAAAAATAATTAGGCCATGGTGAATCCCTTTTGAATAAAATAAGAAATGAACCCACTTTATAGCAGTTGGATTAACATTTCTGGTGCCATTGTTTCCACATCTCTGCATACCATTTTAATTTGAAAAAAGAAGCAGTGAAATATTGTAAGGAATTTCATCCCCATGCTGAATCCACCATACCTCAAACACTTTTTTGAATTTACAGGCAATACAACAAGGCAATCTCTTTTCAAAGAGCTATAAAGATTACTAAAAGGCCTTACTTAAACAAGAAAAGATATGCTGGTAGAGATGTGCTATGTTAGAAAATGCTCCTAATATAGATGCAGTGTATACTAGCAAAGGGACTTTTTTTGCAAGTATACCTGTTTCTCCACCAGGATTTTCCCAGCATAATATATTTTTGGGGGATGATTCTTTTAACTCCACAGGCAAATAAAACAACTATGCTGGCAAAACTTTTAGGTATACACTAGACCTTGTACGTATCAATTTTCCTTTTTCTAGATTTCAATAAAACATAGATAATATGCAATTTAAAAAAAACATAAAATAGAGAAACTATTCCTTTTTCAAACACTATTAATAGACAATTGGGTTAGGAGTTTCAGTGCCTAAAGGCTAAGTAGATTGTCACAGCTGCACAGGGATGTGAGGGCAAGGAAGTCTACTTTTACACTCTATATTACCCTTGCTCTGATTAAACCCAGCAATAAGGATGAGATCAAGGATATTTTGCATGATACCTCCTTATGTGAACACATGGGTAAAACTGGAATCCTGAGTCTGCTTATTTTTTCTCTTGAAATAGAGTTGATAACAATGATGCATAAATAATGATGAGATAGTTCAATCCTTTTTTTCATTAACAAGTTTAATTCACTAGTCTCCCATGATGAAAGCTGGAGCAAAGGAAGAACTGGCCACATCTACATAAGCTGTTGACTGTGGAGTTGTTACTGCAGTCATTTAGTACTTGCATATATAAGTACTAAATGACTGCACACTAATGAGTGTCACTGTGTGGTAGCATCCCTGAACAGCTTTTTGGTGACACTCACTGTGCAATAGCTTGTTACTACTGCACTGTACCATTACATCAATCTTGCAACGCTACTGCACAGTAGTAATGAGCTACTGCGCAGCTGGCACCTCATGTAGATGTGGCCAATGTGACTTAGAATTAATATTGTAGTCACTTTTCTCATAGTGCAGTTCATACTGTCTCTTACTTAGCATAGATTAGTCTAACTTGTAAATTAGTCTAACTTTAGATGCACAAGAAATTTGCTATTAAGATTTTAATAATAAAATAGCAATGAGATATTAAATCTTAAATAAGATCAAAAAATATTTAAATCTGCTTAGTATTGCCACTAGATCTCCACCTGTATGCTAGGAACTGTGGGTTCGTATGGATCTTTGACATGTAATCTTGAAAGTAAATATTTATAAGTAGATCATGCCCATGACTATTGTTTTCTGATATCTATTATTCTGAGATATGCCAGGTTTTGTCAGGAGGTTTTTTTAAAACTCGGCTAAATTCTCATACTTATCTATGATTTTCTGTGTGATCCATGCTAACCACAGTCTTCAAGTGAACAAGTTTGAGACTCATTTCACACATGATATTAACAGATCCAACACTGAACAAATGAAGCAACACTAGTAAATCCCTTGAATTTAAGCTGAAGTGCAATAAGAATAGGATAGGAAATACAGTCAGTTGGGACTTTTTATTGTTATTTCTTTAAAGGTGTGTTTTTGGAAAATGCAAAGAAAAAAAATCATTGATAATATAATGCCTATTATACCTCAATATTTACAGATGAGCCTAAATAACTATTGCTATGTTTGATGAGTATAAGGAAGAAGGCATTTGATAAGCTGATATGATTTTTTTTTTCTCCCATGTCCTAAGCCATTTAGATCTGCACCTTATAGACAGATATAGAAATTACACTTTTACTGGTATAAATAATTGGAAACTGGTTTATACACATAACAGAACAGAAGTTCAGCACCCATAGACTGGTTTTAAAATGACAGAACCTGGTGTAAGATTTGTCTCCCTTCCCTACCAAAGGGTGAATTTATGTTCTGGTTGCTATGATCTAAACAATGCTGCTTACAGAAAACTGCACAACTTGGATTGATTCCATCTTGGGCATTTTGAATATCTATACCTAGTCTATGTGGGCACACTAATCACACCCTTATTTGTAGAAGTTAGAATCCTTTCTCAACCCCACATATCTCAGTGGATATCTACCAGAAGAGTCACTTCCAAAGCACCTGAGATAACAGTGCAGAATTTTTATGTGCTATTTCACTATTGCAAATGTATGTAGTCAGTTTCCACTCTTGGACCTTACATCCTTGCATCTTGAGACTGAAAGCTATATTTGTATTTGCTATACTTGAATTTTTTTACATGTAGGATCTGGTTTTACTAGAATGTGTTCTGCCTGGAATGTTTTTTTTTCCAGGAATGTTTTTTTTTTTTTCCCTATAGACATAGATATAGATGAGACACAGTAAGAATGTTAGTGTTTGTGAACCAAGAGTAAAGACATACTTCCAATGTGTATAAAATATTAACAGATTTCCCCCAATTTTTCATTAATAAAATCCACACAAGCATATAAAGCTTTCCCTTACAGTAGACTCCGTATTGGTCGCTATTCTATTTCCATTTGTTCAAATGCCTACTTCCTTTGACTCTCACAACTCTCACAATAACAGCTAGCTGATTCTAATATCAAGATCTGCTCAATTACTACTAATTACCAGCCTCCCTTCATGTAAAGTTACACTAAAGGAATTGTATCGATTTACATCAGTGCAGAGAGGTCCTTTTCACCTAAATTAACATGATCATTGAAAATACATTAGAACAAAGGGCAAAAGGTGAGAGCAGCTAGTTCAATAAGACTTGCTTAAGCATTTATTTGATTTATTGGTCAAAACTTGACCTGATTAAATGACTGTAGCCATTCAAAGAGGGTAGGTGAAAAGGCTGATTAGAGGATAAGGGAAATATTAGTTAACACTTGTTACATAATAAGCCAACCTGTGTAGCTAATGGCTAGGGACAGACATTCAAAAAGCCTGAGCCTGAATTGATTCAATCTTCGCAGGTTAATCTAACCTGGCTAGGCTAAGTCAGTTTTGTAACCAAACAGCCACCCTAGAAATGCAGGCACATGCCTGCAGTGGCTCAGACTAGAATACGGGGATGGGGGGAGTGTGCTAGAGCATGGAGCTGAAGGAGGTGTGGCCAGGCTCCAGCAGGAGCTCTTATTAGCCCAGCAGGGAATTGATAACAGTGTTTACCACCCCCTAACTCAGTGTTTATCACCCAATTAAGAAAACATCAGAGGGACATGACCAGCTACTTGGTGATTCTGCTTGTTGATTCAGCACAGACCATAGCCAGCATGTGATCTTCTAGCTAATACACAGATACCTCCTCAGCAAGGCAGATGGGAAGGGGAATATCTGCTTAGGAGAGAGTGGTGAGGGGAAAGGGGAAGCAGCCTGCAAGCCTCTGGAGTTCTAGCCAGGGAGCAGAAGAGAAGAGCCAGTCCTGCTGTGGAGCAGAGAGCCCCACCCAGCCGAGAGAGCATCCCAGAATGCTGGGGATGTCTGATTTATCTTAAATCAGCAAGGGTTCTGGGACAGACATTGTATATACCAGCTTGAGCCAAATCAGTTAAGTCTGATACTACATTTAACCAGGTATATCTCAAACCAGTTTCAGCCATTCTCAAACTTGTTTATATGCACTGAACATCTGTTCTGTTACAGGTTAAACAAGTTTCTGATCACTTAAACAAGTTTATGTGTAATATCTGTTCCTAGCCAATGAGATTAGCTGCTTATCATCATAGAGCTCATTTTAATTTAAACGGTATTCTTTTCCAGTGCCTTGGAGGAGTGGTTCTTAACTTTATTTATACCAGGACCCATTTTTAAAAACTGATGGCCAGTCCCAACCCAGTAAATAGTTTATGTAGAAAACAGCCTCCTGGCCCTGCCAATGCCCCTCACTCCTGACCTGCTGCCCCCCACCTCAAGGCTCCAGCCTCCCAGTGTGCAGGCCTGGGGGGGCCAAAGCAGCCCCTTGCAGGCTGGAATTCTGCCAGCCTATAAGAAACCCCTCCATGGTTTCCTTTTTTTCTCTTTTAAAGAATAATCCATTTTTAAAGGTTGTTGATCCATTTTTAACTTTTGTTCACAAACTTTTCATATATTATTGTGACCCACTTTTGGGTCATGTTGCATGGGTTAAAAAATGCTTCCTTAGAGCGGTTTTTGGGTTGGGTTTTTTTGGTGTTTATAAAATATACTCAGAGCAAAAGGTGAGAAAAATCCTATAATGAACTAAATTGATTTATTACCTGGGACATCAATAAAATTACCAGCTGCTCACAACAACTGCAGTTCTAAGGGTGAATCGCAATCTAGTAATGGCCTTTCACTGTTTGTAGCTTTGCACCATGGACAGGTAGCTATGTTTTACTTAACTGTAAAAGAGGGAAAGTTAGAGATAGTTTCACTGGTAGTATATGCATGCTGTCGTTATTGATGAGCTAAGGTGCTCACATTTCTCAGTCTGATTTCAGAATGCATGAGTCCCCCATCAAAGAATTAGTTAGAGACAAGAGCCACTTTAAAAAGTAATTAGAAATCTTTTTGTTTTTTGGGTAGACCCATAGGGTCAGCTCCCCAAATTTTTGCTCCACGCAATAAAATGGACTCTTACTTCTATTGCCTAAGGGAGTTTAAACACATGCTCCAGGAGGTGGGGAGAGGGGGGTGCTTTAATTAGAGCACCTCTGAGAGCCACTCTAATTAAAGCACCTAGAGCATCACATGCATCATGTCCCCATGCTGAAAAATGGTGGTGTGGGTGCTTTAATTAAATCTCATCAAATAAGCTTTAGTTAAAGCACCAGTATCACCATTTTTCAGTGCAAGGACCATTGGTGACATGTAGGGGGTGCATGTGGGTGAACATGCACCCCCTGAAATCGACCATGTATCCTCTGGAAGCAATCAGCTGCTGGGGGATTCCCTCCTCCCACCCTCATTGGCAATCTGGTGCCCCCGCCAGATTTGGTAGGCACCAGTTACCCATGGCAAGGACACTGATACACATGATGCTGGAGTCTGCTGGAGTGGGGGATGCCGGATAACAAAATATGCTGGTTAATTGAGCAGCCCAGGCCGCCACTTCTCCTGCTGCATCTGGGCCATCCCGCTGCCCCTCCCATGGCATTGCTGCCCCTCCTACAGGCCCTGTGGGCCCAGCAGGACAGTGAGGTAGGCCTCACACAGCCCCACACAGCCTGTTATGCCCCCAGGCCATGGGGGCTGGGTAGCACAGGCTGCTTTGCCTCGGGCCAAGGTAGCTCAGAGAAACCAGAAGAGCCACAGTGGGAACTTCTGGTTTCACTTTATCTTACAAGCCGACATGCCAGTTAATTGAGCATGCCAGCTTGTAAGATGCCGGTTAACAGAACTTTTACTGTACTATGATTGTGGTTGTCCTGATTTCTAAGCTATTTGAACTGCAGTATTGCTGAAAAGCATCTAGTAATCTTTGTAGGCCTATTTGGGATTGTGATATTATTAATGCATCCTCTGCCTAAAGCAGGACAGGATCATTAAAAATCATGGGTACATGGAATTGATTCTCTGTTAGCACCTGTTTTAGATAATTCAAGAAGAAATTTAAAAATATGAAAGAAGCAAACTTCCTTGTCATGACCCTGTCCTAACTGGGAAACTGTTGGGCAGGGCAGGATGCATAAAGGACCCGAGAAGTGATGGTTTGATAGTAAGCAACGATTAACTGTAGGAAAGTAGCTATATCCATTGATGTTATTTCCAGCATCCTACATAATTTTAATCTGTGTGGCCACATCTACACAAGACCCTGGCTGCACAGCCATTACTTCACAGTCATTTAGTACTTATATAAACAAGTATTAAATGATTGCTCAGTAACCAGAGTTAGTGTGCAGTTGTGCCAAGGAATGGCTTTTTTTTGTGATGCTAATTACGGAGCAGCTTATGATTACTGTGCAGTAGCATCACATCAAACTCCTGCCACATGGCGCTACTGCACAGTAGTCATGGGCTACTGTGCAGTCAGAATCTCATTTAGACATGCACACTGAAGTCAAATACTCCCTTGAGATCTATAAAGGCTGCTTATTTTTTTTTTTGTCTTTTTGCATGTTTAGATACTAAATAATACAACACCAAAAATAGTCCATGCAGATATACTCTTCTCTGAAACCAGCCTGCTCTTCTTCCTGTACTTGGACGGAGTATGCTCTTGTGGGAGGCATGAAATAGATTATTTAAATCAAACACTGGGTTAATGACAAAAAAAATAGCTTCTGTGTAGCACTTTGAAGCCTGTCATAGACTTCTCAGGTGTATTTTCATTACGTGCACAAAGAATAAGGACTAAAATCAAACAGAATTCTCATATTTTGATTTGATTTCCATTACCTCATTTTATCTTTTATATCATCATATACAATATTGTTCTAATCGTGTGTAAACTTGCAGAATGGATAATCTTTTTGTATGTTTCAAGCAAAAATGGTACATTACATAAATGTTAATTTATTATTTATAATTTTTATTGCTCATTTTATTGCATTCTTTTGGCAAAACCCATATATAAAATACTACCATTACAATAAAATGAGGAAAACTTGGAAGTCTTGCCCATCTGGATCTTACTCCATGCCTGCAAGGTACCATGTATAGTTTGTGGCCTCACTGCAACAACAGCACTAATCACAGTCACTGCAAAAAAAAATACGTAATAACAATTCCTCAAAATGAACAGAACTCAGAGTACACAACATAACACATAGCCTTGATGTGCACAGGCAAAATATCTTGGAGCTGACAATAGATGTCTGTTATCTCTTTTATTACAATATATAGAGAGTTTATAAGAAGGTTTTGTGTTGCAAGATTTATTCTGTATGACAAAGAACACTATCTTTTCCTAGGAGTTCTGTAAGCATAGTTAAGCATGGAAGCATTAAAGATAAAGAAAAATACAGCTAGCTGGACCCAAGTGTAACCACAGTAACATCTCTCAAGATATAAATTCACCAAAACGAGATGGTAGACTGTAGGAAATGAATATATATCAGTAAATCTACAGACATTCAAATGACATTATGCTGCATGTCTAACTGAAAGGAACTTCAGAGCAGAGGTTGACATCCCATCCTTTACTCGACCACATGGTGTCTTGTATTGCAAAAGGTTTTTGCTCTTTTTAAACAGGAAAGAAGTTCATAATGTGGAAAGTGGGAAGGATCAGTGAAAAGGTAGGCAGACATGAGACAAAATTTTCTGTCTCATGTCGGCCCCAGGGTGATGCGGGAACATGATTATTTAGCCCTTTTCAGGAATAGAATAAGACTAAGGTAATTAGAGGGAAGGGGGAAGAGTGGGGGGGACCAAGATTGTTTTAAGTTAAAAGCTATTTTACAGTGGTGTCGTTGTGGGGTGTGTGTGTGTGTGTGTGTGTGTGTGTGTGTGTATGTATATATATCCAGGAATATATATTTTACTGCCTTTATGACAATCAACCCATAAGCTATAAACAGATGTCTCATTTGAGGTGGTCCTGATTGTCTGGAGTTTTGACCCAGATGAAAACTGGAGCAACACAACCATTTTCACATATAGCCTTCCAAGATGCATTGCCACTTCTCCACCAGTAGGTAGCCAGCAACAGTACAGAGTCTTGTCCCTGGAATGGCTTGCAGTTAACTTGGATGACACACACAGAGGCACACAGCAATGTCCAAGACAAAAAGTGCTAGAACATGCTGGGATGGGATGGGCTCCACCTTTCCCCTAAAGGTAAGCGTGCGTTCTCTTCCAGGTTGGTGAACCTCCTTCGGCGGGCTTTAAACTAGGCTCGTCGGGGGAGGGGGAAGATGAGGGCGGAGGAGACGATGAACTACCAGGCCCAGCAACAGCCAGTGAGCCCAGACCAATGGTCAAAAGGGAGAAACAGGTAAGTGATGGGGGACGGGGCATTGCTGAGACTAGGGGGGCAGTGGGCACAACTGTTGGAGGCCTCAAATGCCTCTACACGAATGCTCGAAGTATGGGGAAGAAGCAGGAGGAACTTGCCTTCCTCCTAGCTGTCACCAGCCCTGACATAGTGGGGATCACAGAAACGTGGTGGGACTCATCGCATGACTGGGCGGTGAGTGTCAAGGGCTATAGGCTATACAGGAGGGACAGGATAGGAAGGAAAGGTGGAGGAGTAGCACTCTACATCAAGGAGGAATATACTTCCTCGTCAATTAGCAAGGGAGTAGAGGGGGGGCACTCTGAGGTGCTCTGGGTTAGAGTAAAAGGCAGTCCAGGGGATAGAGACTTAACGGTGGGAGTCTACTATAGACCTCCCAACCAGGGAGAAGAGCTCGACCAGGAATTCTTAGGTCAGCTCACAGAGGCAGTGAGGGCTAAGGATGTGGTCATCATGGGGGACCTGAACTTCCCAGACATCTGCTGGGAAGAGCAGTCAGCCAAGTCTGATCGCTCACATCGGTTCTTAGCCAGAGTGCAGGACCTCCATCTAACCCAGGAGATGCACAGCCCCACCAGGGGAGACGCCTTGTTGGACCTGGTGCTGGCCACGGGGGATGACCTGGTGAGGGGGCTGCGGGTGATGGGCCACCTGGGAGACAGTGATCATCGCTTGCTGGAATTCACCATCCAGCGTAAGGTGGCAAAGGGCTGCAGCAAGGCAACAGCCCTAGACTTTAGGAGGGCTGACTTCAACAAGCTAAGGAGGATCGTTGGGGAAGCGCTGAGGACCCAGAGGGGAAGGGAGCCAGATGTCCAAGGTGAGTGGTTGCTCCTTAAGGAGACGATCCTCCATGCCCAAAGGGAGGTAATCCCAACAAGGGTCAAAGGGAGCAGGAGGGCACATAAACCCCCATGGCTCACTAGGAGCATCCGGGAATGTCCTTGCTAAAAGGGAGGCATACACCCAATGGAGGGATGGGGTCATCACCAAGAAGGACTATGTTACAGTCGCCCGAGGATGTAGGGGGGCAGTCAGGAAGGCCAAGGCAGAGATGGAGATAGGACTAGCTTCCCGGATTAAGGACAATAAGAAGTCCTTCTTCAAATACATAGGGGGTAAAAAGAGGGTCCCAGGTAATGTGGGGCCCCTGCAGGACACGATGGGCAACTTAGTCATCATGCCAGATGACAAAGCTAACATATTTAACGATTTCTTTGCCTCTGTCTTCCTAAGTAGGGACCAGTTCAGCCACCTCCCTGCTGGGCCCCCCTCGGGCCCCGGGAGAGACACGCCTGGGCCAGGGGTTAGCGAGGAGTTAGTTAGGGTACTTCTGGAGACGCTGGACGTGTTCAAGTCCGCTGGTCCGGACGATCTTCACCCTAGGGTTCTACAGGAACTGGCCAAGGTCATTGCGGGACCCCTGGCGCGGCTCTATGAGCAGTCGTGGTGCTCTGGTGAGGTGCCGGAGGACTGGAAGAGGGCCAATGTCGTCCCTATCTTCAAAAAGGGAAAAAAAGAGGACCCGGGAAATTACAGGCCAGTTAGTCTTACCTCAATCCCGGGTAAGCTCTTTGAAAAAATTATCCTGGCACATATCCAGGAGGGCCTTGCGGGGGAATGCATGCTCAGGGGCAACCAACATGGGTTCATCAGTGGCAGGTCTTGTCAGACCAACCTTTTTCTGTGAACCTTTTTGGTGGCCTTTTACGATCAGGTCACCAAATCATTAGACGCAGGGGTTGCTGTGGATGTAGTCTTTCTGGACTTCCGGAAGGCTTTCGACACTGTCTCTCACCCTGTCCTCATCAAAAAGCTGGGAGACTGTGGTGTCGATGCCCACACGGTCAAATGGGTAGCCAACTGGTTAGAGGGCCGCACCCAGAGGGTGGTAGTGGATGGGTTCTTCTCGACCTGGAAGGACGTGGGCAGTGGGGTTCCGCAGGGCTTGGTCCTCGGGCCCGCACTGTTCAACATCTTCATCAGTGACTTGGATGAGGGGGTAGAAAGCACCCTGTTCAAGTTTGCTGATGACACTAAGATGTGGGGGGATGTGGGTGCACTAGAAGGGTGCAATAGGCTACAAGCTGACCTTGACAGGTTGCAACGGTGGGCAGATGAGAATAGGATGGGGTTTAACACTGATAAGTGCAAGGTGTTGCACATGGGGAGGAAGAACCGGCACCACACTTACAGGTTGGGGAACTCCCCTCTTGCCAGCACGGAGATGGAAAAGGATCTTGGAGTCGTCATTGACTCCACGATGAACATGGGCCGGCAGTGTGGGGAGGCAGTCAAGAAGGCCAACCGTACCCTGTCATGCATCCACAGATGCATCTCGAGCAGGTCCAGGGAGGCGATCCTCCCCCTCTATGCGGCACTGGTCAGGCCGCAGCTGGAGTACTGCGTCCAGTTCTGGGCGCCACACTTCAAGAGGGACGTGGACGATATGGAAAGAGTCCAGAGGAGGGCCACTCGTATGATCAGGGGTCAGCAGGGCAAGCCTTATGAGGAGAGGCTACGGGACCTGAACCTGTTTAGCCTCCACAAGAGAAGGTTAAGGGGGGACCTTGTGGCCTGCTACAAACTGGTCAGGGGGGATCAGCAGGTATTGGGGGAGTCCCTGTTCCCCCGTGCGCTGCCAGGAGTGACCAGGAATAACGGTCACAAGCTGGCGGAGGGTAGGTTTAGATTAGATATTAGGAGGCGCTACTTCACAGTCAGGGTGTCTAGGGCCTGGAACCGGCTTCCAGGGGAAGTGGTGCAGGCTCCTAGCCTGGGGATTTTTAAAAGGAAGTTAGATGAGCACCTTGCCGGGGTCATCTGACCCCGGTGCTCTTTCCTGCCAAGGCAGGGGGTCGGACTAGATGATCTTCCTAGGTCCCTTCCGACTCTAGCTACTATGAAACTATGAAACTATCATATCATATAATTCACATGTACTTAAAATGGGACAACAGATTGTACTCCTGTAGGATCCTGGGATCACTGGCTTTCTTCTGCGAGAAATGCAATGTCTATATACAGCCATATTGATTAAATTATCAGTTTTTCAAAATTTCCACTTTGACTCTGTCTCATCGACATCTGAGATGATCTTTATGTACTGAACAAGGCAGGGTTTTTATGGGAAAAAAGAACTATTTAATTCTCCCACTAGTACAAGATTGTTTTCTCTGTTTTAGAGCCCTTTCCCTCTCTAGTTTTAACAAGCTTGTATAAACAAGCACTCAATGACTGCACAGTACCTGGAGTTACTGCACAGTAGCGCTGAGGAGCAGCTTTTTCATGACTCTGACTGAACAGTAGCCCGAGACTACTGTGCAATTGCATTATGTCACACTCTCTGCCACGCAGCACTACTGTGCAGTAGTCACAGGCTACTGCGTAGTCAGTGTCTTGCATAGATGCAGCCAGTGTGTGGTCAATAACTTCACAAAGGCACTATGTACTTTTTCATCCTTAGTCTGTGATAAACTTCAGGGGCTGGAATTGAGAGGCAGATGAGAATGTGGAGGAGACTGGCCATTTTTTTCAATTTTAAATAAAGGCATATTTCATAACTTTTCATATGATCACAGAAACAGTAGGTCTCTTCCTGAGCCAATGTAAATCAGTGCTACACCATGGATTTCAAAAAAACTATGCCAATTTTTACCAGCTGGGAATCTGGCTTAGCATCAGGTCTATGCTAAAGAAATTCTGTATTGAGCTGCATGTTGCAGGGAATATTTATGCCTGGTTCCAGGGGGAAAAAAAAAGAAGAAAAAGAGTTGAATTGTCTGGCATATTGCATTGTATGGTGCTCGTCTTGTAAAAACGAAATAAGGGGAAGGAAACACGTTACTATAAAGGAAGAGAGCAATATCTTTCACTGGGGAAATTTTGGGAAATACCAAATGTCTGGTCCTCACAATCAATGTTATGAGCCCAGGGATGAGTCATTCTTGGCAGATATGATTTAGCAGTTATTCAGAAAGCCAGTGATCCCCGACAGAAGGAATGCAATCATTCTACCAGCCATCAGTTTGATCATGGTTCCTGTTTAATAGGAGGCTCCTGAGAGTTTATGGGAACCTCATCCAATCCATCACTAGCCATATCAGATTTGTGAAAAAAATGAAATGGCATCATCTACTTTGAAATCAGCCAATGCTATGAAGGATGGTTGTTGAAATGATGCCAATGTTTTGAGCTTTAACCTCTGGGTTAGATGATCATCATACTTTACTTTGTGGTATCTGAGAAAGTGCTGCACAAGCTCCAAGTTAGGCAAAATACTGTTGTCAGATTTTTACTCGCGCTGAGTGGCCTCAGCATGCCCTTCATATCCTGAGGGGGGATTCATTGGCTCCCTGTCAAACATCAAATTGATTTTAAAATTGCTTTGATGGTTTATATAGCAGTAGAGTTTTATCTACTGCTGTATTTATCTGCGTATTTACGTGAGTCACCTTCTCTGCATGAGTCAACTCTCTTTGAGGTTATATGAAGCAAATAAAGTAGCCATTCTAGAAGGTACAGTAGCTTAAAAACTTTGGTTGTACATGTTTGACTGTTATACACCCAAATATATAAATACATTATTCCCTGTCCAAAGTGTGTATTTCTGAGTCATTGGATTCCATTAAACCTGAACTTTTATGTGTTGTATCAATGCTTAGAAAGATGACTGGCTGACAAAGTTACTTGACTACACATTTCTTTAATGCTCTATACCAGACTATTCACACATTGGTCCAGAAAATCCATAGTTACATTAGTCCAGATAGCAGAGTTGGAATCTTTAATTATTTTTGCACCAAAAGTGTGAGGGGTGAAGAAACGAGCTCCAGTTCAAATACATTAAAAAGTCCAGATAATGCAGATAAAAAAGGACTTGTGAGACTGAACACAAGAACCTGAGAAGTCTCAAACTTACTGATAGTCATTGAGCTATATGCTCTACAGTTGTATAAATAGGGGTCAGGAAATCATGGGGATGGCTGCTATTTTTGAGGGCTTACTGTGTCTTGGGCTCTCCCCGTGCCTTTGAATGGCCAGGGGTCCCCAATGCACCCACCTCTCACTGCAGCAGGAGGCCACTGGGGGTGGGAAGAGCTGTCCTGGCTGCTGGGCAGCTGCCTGCCAGTCACATGGAGATCAGGACCCATCCTGATCTCCAAGTGGCTGGGAGAGCTGTCCCAGCCACATGGACATCATTCCTCCCTCCCCACTCAGGACCAGCCTGATTTCCTCCTGGCTGGGATGGAGCTGCCCACTGAGCCAGGCTTGCTCCCCTCCTTCCCTCTGGAGATCAAGGCTAAGCTCCTTTTGTCCCCTGCCAGCCATGGGATGGTACCTGATGGAGCCTGGAGCTCCCCCTGGATGCTACAGGGGGGCAGAGCAGCAAAGGAGAAGCCCTCAACTGGGCTGCTCCTGTCGAACTCAATTTGCTTCCAAAAGGGTTATATATATAGACATGCGCCAGGGAGAACTTTAATGAGGCTGAATCTTCTGTGCAGAAAATTCAGGCACATTAATAATTGCATGTGTAAACACACCCCCACTAAAAAAATTCTTTCTGGGAGTTATTCTTTCTTACGACATACTTTTTATTGATGATATACAGGTCCATCCCTTTTTCTTTGTGAACTAAAATCCATATACATAAATAGGATTGTCTTTTTAAAATAATCTATACTATCCCTACTTGCTCTTCAACCATACTTGAATAAATAGTAACGCCAGCCCTTGGCCCAAAAGTTGATCACATCATTTTTAAGAATCTGGAAAATACATGAAAGTCAAGTCAATCTCTATTCTATTTGGAGATGTGCCAGAAAGCTTGTGATTAGCTGTGATTCCTTATTGTTTTTTATGGACATGCTACTTGGGTGAGACCAAGGCATAGGGGAAAAATGGTTAGTGTTTCTTTTGCACTATTATAGTTTCTCTCTACTTTATTTTTATAATAAGATTTGTTGCTGTTCAAGAAGTTTCTAACTTTTCATCTTGAATTGCAATAAATGCATTGTGTAATTTTTTAAAATTATATGGCACCAGTTGTAAAGCATCAAAACCATGATTTTTCAAGGCAGGTATTTTAAATAACTTCTGTCTATAGCAACACTTGCAACCTCTGCTATACTATAATATGCAAAAGAAATTGTATGAATGCAAATTGCAATGTCAATAAAAATGAAATGTTCCTGAGCGGAAGGTGTTTTGTATTTTCTAATGGTGAAAAATGCATATAATAAAGGCAATTTACATATATTGGGGGAGATAATACTTAACAATTATGTGTTGCAGTACAGTCTAATAGATACCATCCTGGATTTCAAGCCATGAGAGGTCTGTTCAATTCCTGATTCTCCTACTGATTTAATGTATGTCCCTAGGTAAATCATTTTGTTCCCCTGTGCCTCTGTTTCCCTTTCTGGTCTTTGTGTTATCTGGTGCACGTTGACACAGACTTTCTCTCTCATTAAGCATTTGTATTGTGCCCCAAACAAGAAGGTCTCAATCTTAGTTGGAGCCTATATTACAAAAGCATAATAATAAATATTTCACAGCCTTTCAAAATGAAGGTCTTTTTGCTTTGTTAAATTACGTTTCAATTGTATTATGTATGTTTTATAACAAATATCAATGTTCAAGCTGACATTTTCAATATGACTATCAATGTCCTTCATTAAAGTTCTTTGAAGTGCTTTGAACTTTATGATCAGACAGGGCAGAAAGAATGCCAATGAAATTAGATTTTATGTTTTCTTAACAAGCCTCAATGGGCTAAGTTTTTAAAAAGGTAAAGTGTTCCCTCTCAGTTTGAGAACATAAAAATCAATCTTAACGTCAGAAAAAAAGTGTTTTAACTTTTTTAAAGATATAAATGAGCTTTTTGTCAACTTTTCTAAAGTTAAATTGTCTTGAACAGTTAGAAGGTGTTTTTTTTTCTTTTTTGAGCAGAGCATAGATCCTTGATAGGATGGTGCCTCATCTTGTTTATATTGAATTTTATGGAAGTTTTGAAATTGACTTCAAAAAGAGAGGGATTGGGGCCATTATGAGAAATTGCACTAATAGTATACTTTTTGCTTCAAGTATTAGAGGTAGAATATTCCAGTTCTGTGCAAGTGCTGTACCATGAATACAACAGCAGCTGTCTAATGCAGTTATTTTTAGATCCTATTTACCTTGCTAGGAGAAAAAAAGTCTCACTTAAGTCAGTGGGACTGTTAATATAAGTGCAGTGAACATGGTGTCACACCTACAGTAGGTCAATATTTGCATAGTTGGTTTCCATAATATAAATTATTTCAACAGGAGCTGTGGCTGCTTGGCACCTGTGAAAATCAGGCTATTTTTGTAGGTGTTTATATAGTTTTTAGATGTGCAACTTTAGACATGTGTGCTCATACATTTTAAGCTTCCATTCCAATCCTATTCATCTTAAATTAACTAACATATTTTAATTAGAAAAACTAGGCATGCTTAACTTTTTTGACTAAAAGTTATATTTTCAATCTGGATGGTATATTCTGTCAACAAGGCGAACCTGTTTTTCCTCACAACCGTATGAAACAGTCTTTTAAAATATTTAGGATCATACTTAATTGGCATAAAGTAGTTTATTAGTGCAGTTACACCAATTTATATCAGATGAATGGCTGTCTCAGAATTTTAAATATGTATTTACATATCGGCCTAATTGTTTCAGGTGTATATAACTTGTAATGGTACTCATTCTCATGTGGCCTCCTGAGGACATGAAATGAAAAATGTCTTCCTTCTAAAACAGATAAATGAATGAATAAAGAAATAAATAAAGGCCAAATTATTCTGTCCAGCTGCATGAATAGAGAAGGATTTTCTTTGAAGTATCTGGCTTCAAGGTCACGGAAGGGTGTGACAGCGACACACTGCCACAGGGTTTCAAAGGGGTGAAGGCAAGCTCCACAGGTTCTAAAACACAGAAACAGACCCGCCATGGGAAGAACTTACCTGCTGCTGGTCCGTCAGTGCAGGAGCCAGGACTACGGCCACAGCCGTGTGAAGCCGCATTATGCCGGCTGTTTAATCAGCTGTTTTCCACACAGGGAACAGCTGCACCAATTTTGGCAGCCCTACTGGCTGTCTCAGGAAAGTTGAAAAGCCCCGATAGACCCCAGGCAGGGGAGAAGCCAGAGGGAGAGAGAGTAGGTGGACAGCACACCAGACGTGCTGAGGTTCCTTTGGGGAAGAGGAGCGGCACAGCCAGAGCAGGGCAGGGGAAATCTTCAAGCCTCCTGATGGAGGCAGAGCAGAGGAAGCACTGCAGCTCCCTACAGAAGACAGACCAGGGAGAGTGTTCGAGCCCCCCTGTAAGAAGTAGAGCAAGGGAGGTGTTTGAGCCCCATGTAGAGGTGGGGGGAAATGAGGCGGCTCCACATCCCTCTCCTCTCCAGGAGAATATTTCTTCTGAAGGAAACATGAAATAACAGAGAGGAAATCAAAATAATAGAAAGAGAAGGTTGAGGCCTCAAGGCCGGAGGGACAAGAGCCAACTGAGCCCACTCAGACATGGGTCCCCCAACTGGAGCGTGTGGTGGGCAAGCCTACAAGGCCAAAAACACCATCGCACCATCACCTATCCAGTTGGCAAGTGGACAGGGTGTAGGGGAGGTGTAGCCCCATGGAACATCATGCTGATCAATCATGAGTACTGCCATTGTTGGGAAGCCCTCCCAGGAAGATCTCCACTGAACCTCCTCTCTTGATAGCTTAACATCAACATCATGGCAGGTGAGTTGAGGGGAGGGGCTACATACCCGACAGACCATGCCACCCGTAAGGCCCCAGGGTTTACAAAGGGGAAGTCCTATTGATAGCATTTCTGATTTTCCGAGAAAAGAATCAGATCCCAAATAATTCTTCACATATTAAAAAGAAGATTCATATAAATAAATAACACCTAAACTCAGTTGTCAGTGAATTATAAAATTATTATTGAACTAATAATTTATGGTCATGTTAATAATTCCTGATTAAGTCACTTACCATGTATTTTTAGCTTAAAGCCCCTACCAGTCATCAGCAACTACTACAAATGTTTTAATTCTAATGAAGGGTTCATCGTTTTATTACAATTAACTTGCTTAATGTTTACATACTAGTTTATATTAGAATATCATTTATTATTGATTTGTATAAATAAAAAGTTCCACCAAGAGACACATTTTATTTATGGGTTACGCAGTCAATTACTAATGACTTATTAAGTATATGCTGAGCCTATCTACCTCGATGTACTTCATATAAGTTTATAATGTAAAGTCTATTAAACAGGGAACTAATCCAGGCTCTGCTTCACACACTTAGCCTTTATCACTAAGTAGCCTGGAGAGATCATCTACTATAATTGCACATGATGCACAAGAATTTGATAATAAATCTTCAGTTTCTTGCATTTATTAAAGTAACTTCCATCCAAGAATTTTATGCCATAACATTTTGACTCCAATGAAGTGAGTAACCACACACACAGTGACTTCAGTGGGACCAGGATTTTACCTCAAATTATGTATCAAATATGTAATAGACCTAGTTGTGAATTTTGAAAAAAATAATTGATTCATAATAGTTTACACCCTTTTTAGAAGTATATTGATTTAAATTATTATTTTGTTGGGAACATGGGCGACTGGTGCCTCCCAAGTCTGTGGGGGGCACCAGATCACTGATGGGGGAGTCCCCCAGCAGCCAATCGCACTTTCCCGTTTTTGTGGCTGTCACTTCCACAGGGTGCACAGCGGATCGCAGAGGATGAATGTGTACCCGCTATGCATCACCAATAGTTGGGATGGTTCCAAAGGCCCAAAATGGAAGTTCAGGTCAAAAACAGAGAAAGGCCCATCCCTGAATAGGCAGTAGCAAGAGAAAACAATCCAGAATAATCAGTAGTTCATTGGTTATGGCAGTCTTCTGGGCTGTGGGAAATCCATCTTCAAGTCTCTCCTCAGCAAAGTGATTACGATTGCTAGGAGTGCCATAATTATCTAAATCTATCTCTCCTAGAAAAGTGTCACAACTACCAGTCTAGAGAGTCAGTCTTCCAGGCACAGTAACATGACGTTATTTATACAAATTAGAAAACCTCTAACAGAAAAGAGCAACAGGCACCAACATTGGAATCAGCAGTAATAGAATAAAGGCAGAAAGGAATCTGGGCCTGGGTCTAAAATATTCGGAGTGAGTATCCTTATCACTGGGCTGAATATTTTTTGTTTTTATAGGTTCAAATTCTGTCCAAACACAGAATAAGGGAAAAAAGAACAAATCTCACCAAAAAAAACAAAAAAAATCCATGCAGTGTGAATAAGCAATTGCCAAAGTTTGTAAGAACCCATTCTGGAAACTAAGAATTACACCCATTTTACATATGGTGAAACTGTATTACTGCTAGACCCTACTAGCAGTAGCTAGAACTACTATATTCCATAGTAACCAGTAGTTTTAGTTACCTCATTTTTCAGGTGCTACCAGGTAACCTGAGCAGCTGCTACTTGCACTTAATGTTATGAGGCAACATGATGGACCCATCAATGGAAGGACACATTCCTTAATAGCTGTTGTGAATAAAGTCAATGTGTGTAGGCAAGGTTTCATAGTTTCAAAGTTAGTAGGGCCGGAAGGGACCTGAGCAGATCATTGAGTCCGACCCCTTTCCATGGCAGGAAAGAGTACTGGGGTTAAACAACCCCAGCAAGGTGTTCATCTAGCCTCCTCTTAAAGACCCCCAGGGTAGGAGCCAGCACCACTTCTCTTGGAAGTTGGTTCCAGATCCTAGCCGCCCTGACAGTGAAGTAGCGCCTCCTGATATCTAGCTTAAATCTACTCTCTGCCAGCTTGTGACCGTTATTCCTAGTCACTCGTGGTAGTGCTTGGGGGAACAGGGACTCCCCCAATTCCTGCTGGTCCCCTATGACTAGTTTGTAACAGGCCACTAGATCCCCCCTCAGCCTTTCTTTGTTGAGGCTGAACAGGTTCAGGTCCCGTAGCCTGTCCTCGTAGGGCCTGCCCTGCTGCCCCTTGATCATGCGAGTGGCCCTCCTCTGGACCTTCTCCATGTTGTCCACATCCCTCTTGAAATGCGGCACCCAGAACTGGATGCAGTACTCTAGCTGTGGTCTGACTAATGCCGCATAGAGTGGGAGTATCACGTCCTGGGCCTACTTGAGATGCATCTGTGGATGCATGACAAGGTGCGGTTGGTCCTTCTGACTGCATCCCAACACTGCCGGTCCATGTTCATCTTGGCATCAATGATGACTCCAGGATCTTTTTCTGCCTCTGTACTGACAAGAAGGGAGTTCCCCAGCCTGTAGGTATGGTGCCAGTTGTTCCTCCCCAGGTGCATCACCTTGCACTTGTTGGTGTTGAATCCCATCCTATTCTCATCTTCCCACCCCTGTAACATGCCTAGGTCTGATTGTAGCCTATTCCTTCTTTCTTATATGCCCACATCCCCCCACATCTTAGTGTCATCAGCAAATTTGAACAGGGTGCTTTTTACCCCCTCATCCAAGTCACCGATGAAGATGTTGAACAGTGCAGGCCCGAGGACCGAGCCCTGGGGGACCCCACTGCCAACATCCCTCCAGGTTGAAAATGACCTATCCACCACCACTCTCTGGGTACAGCCCTCCAGCCAGTTGTCGACCCAATTGACTATGTGGGTGTCAACACCACAGTTCCACAGTTTCTTAATGAGAACGGGGTGAAAGACAGTGTCGAAAGCCTTCCGAAAGTCCAGGAAGATTGTGTCCACTGCTACCCCTGCTTCTAATGATTTGGTGACCTGGTCGTAGAAGACTACCAGGTTGGTCTGACAGGACCTGCCTCTAATGAACCCGTGTTGGTTGCTCCTAAGCATAATCTCCCCTGCTGGCCCCTCATGGACATGCACCAGGATAATTCTCTCAAAAAGCTTACCCAGGATCGAGGTAAGACTAACTAGCCTATAGTTTCCCTGGTCCTCCTTCCTCTCTTTTTCAAAGATGGGAACCACACTGGCCCTCTTCCAGTCCTCTGACACCACACCAGAGCACTGCAAATGCTCGTAAAGCCATGCCAGGGGTCCCACAATGACTCAGCTAATTCCCTCAGCACTCTGGGGTGGAGATTGTTCGGACGAGCTGATTTAAATACATCCAGTCCCTTCAGAAGTTCCCTAACTAGATCCTCACTGACCCTTGGCCTATGTGTGTCTCTTCTAGGGCCCGAGGTCGGCCCAGTGGGGGGGCTGATCCGGTCCCTGCTCAGGAAAATGGAGGAAAAGAAGTCATTAAATAGGTTAGCTTTGTCATCTGGTGTGACGACCAAATTTCCTAGCGTGTTTTGCAGGGGCCCCACGTTACCGAGCACCTTCTTTTTGCCCCCCTATGTATTTAAAAAAGGCCTTCTTGTTGTCCTCAATCTGGCTAGCTATTCCCAGTTCCATCTCCACCTTGGCCTTCCTGACTGCCCCCTGGCAGCCCCGAGCAGTCGCAGTATAGTCCTTCCTGGTGATGGCCCTTCCCTGCCATTGGGTGTACGCCTCCCTTTTAGCTAGGAGGCATTCCCAGATGCTTTTGGTGAGCCATGGGGCTTTTGCGCCCTCCTGCTCCCTTTGATCCATGTTAGGATTACCGCTCTTTGGGCTTGGAGGATTGTCTCCTTAAGGAGCTACCACTCTTCTTGAACACCTGGCTCCCCTCCCCTCCCCTCTGGGAACTAAGTGCTTCCCTGACTATTCTCCTTAGTTCATTGAAATCCACCCTTCTGAAATCTAGGGCTGCTGCCTTGCTGCAGGCCATTGCCACCTTGCGCTGGATAGTGAATTCCAGCAGGCGATGATCACTGTCACCCAGGTGGTCGAGCACCCACAGCCCCCTTACCAGGTTGTCACCCATGGCCAGCACCAGGTTCTTTGGGTATATGTGATATCATTTATTATACCATTAGTTGGAAAAATGTTCCTTGCAGGCTTTTGGGTGAAATCACCCTTCTTCAGGTATAGGGAGTCTCAGAATAGCAGAAACTCCCTATGCCTGAAGAAGGGTGATTGTACCCCGAATCTTGCAGAGAACTTTTGTCCAGCTACTCAGTTGATCTAATAAAATATACCAGATCTACCCAAAGAACTTGCCAGTGTCCTTAGACCAACACAGCTAAAACCAAAACCCCTTCAATATATGTAGTTCTTAATTCTATTTATCAATCATCTAAACATATTGTGCTTTTTAAAATGTAATTATTATTTATTCAAAATCATTCCACTAATAGGTTTACAAATATATTTGAGCTAAAGATTGTTTGAGAATTGATCGAGCCAAAAGTTGATTATTTGAACTTTGTGATGAGACAGGATTCTTACCAATTCTGTTTATGGATTGGATCAGCCTTAGAAGAAGGTTTCCAGTATGAATAACTGCATATGCATTCAAAAAACTTTTTTCCTGATAACATTATTTGATATTGGTTCAAAAAATCATGATGCCAGAAAATATTCCTACTAGTACTTCACTTTACAACATATAAAGAAAGCCAGCTAAAATATATGTATCCTTAGACACTGTGAATGCATCTGTGAATGCAACAAATACATTGGTTTGGAAATGTTTTTTGTTTGTTTATTTTGGATTTTGCTCCCTGAACCTTTCCAACTATCTCTACTTATAATAATCATTATGTGGTGCTGTTATTTATTTTAAAGTATTGTCAAGAGGTAAAATGAAGATCAATGCCCCTTCCTTCTGGGTATTAATTCTGAGAGAGAGTGCCTGCTCCAAAGAGCAGACAAAGACATGAACAGAGCTGTGATATAACTTATTTGTTATACAGTAAAATTAGTGCCTTGACTGAGAAAGAAGCCAGGTTTCTCAGCATTGTACCTAGGTTCTTATGTTCAAGACCACATAAAAAACAGTTGTACTGTGTAAGGTAAAATACTTACTAGCCCTATCTCTAGACTGATTGTATTGGAAGACACAATTCTGAAAGGTAGTGAGCCTTTCTTCAATGGGCTGCAGTGTTTACATTTATCCAGCACTGACTTCCCTCAGAGCTGAGGGTGCTCTGCATTTTGCAATGTTATAGCTGACAGATTAAATCTATGGACTAAAACTTTAGATGGCACCAATCAACCTAGCTTTAATGGAATTACACCAACTGACTCCTGTTGAAGATCAAGCAGATATATATTATATATTGCTAATATATTGGTAGGCAGTTCTTAAAGCTAAGTTTCTCAGATTTTAATATATAACAATCTAACATGTATCCTGCAAAAGTATTCTGGGAAAAAAGACATTTGCTACAATTGAGTATGTTTTAGTTATTCTTCAGTGATTCATTTGAAGCTTTGCCAAAATAGAAAAGAAATGCATGCTAAAGATTTTAAATGTAGCTAACACTCCTTGGGTGAACCAAATTAATTGAACATTTAGAACAGACCTAAAGGAATAAATGAATGAATGAAAATAATTACATTGCTTTTGCATCTATTCTCTCAGTTTTCTTGAAATTCTCTGCAAAAATATGGAATTCTTACATTTTTTGCCTTTAGTTATAATTGATTTATTATTTCTTTTCCTTGTATTCATCTACACCAATAAGAACTAAAAATGCCTTAACAACAAGATTTAACCTTCTTCTGAAAATTTATTTCCCAAGCTGGTTTATTTAGATATCAAAAACAATTAAACCTTTTGACACAAGGCAATGTTCTTCAAATGCCAAAGTTTAATAAAAATGTTGACAATTTAATTTTACTGCAAACCTCTTAGCTCTATGCTGCAATGCTGTTACCCATATGCATTTGACTTGCATTTGGCAAATTTGTTGGGCTTCACTCAGTATAACATATCTTTCTTCAGTCTGTCTTGAGATAATTAAATGCACAACAACCGCATTCCAAAACATATACAATTAATTCTAGAGATGCATGGCTGCTTTTTAAAAATTTCTTGTACAAACAAACCCTTTAATGCATAGGATAGAAATAAGTGATAAATAATATACCATGAAAGGGAATCAAATAGAATTCCTGGAGAAATCTGGGATTTAAAGTATCATCTGGGATTCTGCTCATTATGGGATAGATTGGCTCCTTCTTTCCCAAACATCCTGGGTTTCAGAACAGCACAGAAACAGAAAGTGATAGAAAAAACCATTTCCCTGTAACCTTAAGATCATGTCTCCAGAACATGGGGAAGAGGAAGTATAGCTACTGATTTTGAGATTCCCAGCTCTGAGAAATTATCCTTAAAACACAGAGAAAGATGAGGAGCTCCATCTGAACTCAGTCATACATTAAAAAAAAAAAAGTTTAGTAGCAAAAAAGAAAGAAAAAATAGAAGTTAAGTAATAGAAAATGCAGGATAAAATATGTATATTTTTCTTTATTTGGCACAGATCCTATCTTCACATCCACACAAACTTATTATGATTGCTCAAGTGTAAAGTTAGAATACAGACAATTATTTAAGATATGGGACATATTTCACATAATATGCTATATGTGTACACCAGTCATTCCTGACAATATATGATTATTATTTTTTCCAGCCTAGCTGGACATTATCTGCTCATTAATTCAGATTAATAAATTGGAGTTCATGGCATTCTCTTTGAGGGTGACATATCTAGGACATCTGTGAAACCCACAGTATTGCCAACAGTGCAGGCATATGTTAAGTGTTCTTGTTAAGAAGTTTGAAATTCCCCCATTTGTGACAGGAATAGCATGGAACCACAACTTCATGGCTTGACAGATAATGAGAGAGAACATTTTCCCCTTAGATATAATTAGTCATCTTCCTTTTAAATGCTTCCCTCCCCATAGTAGAAAATGTCAATATTTGGTATTAAAAATCCAAAGGTCAAAGTCCTAGTCCTGTTGAACTCCATAGAAAAAACTTAAATAGACTTCAATTTGACCAGTATCTCACTTAAAAAAATAGACTTGCCAAATGAAAAAGAAAGAACTAAGTATGTTTACCTGAAAAAATACAGGGAAAATAAGCTTGGTCTTACTTATATCTAGTCATAAAGACATTCTGAAAACCTAAAACACCATTATTGCCATTTTTCTTGTATACTGCAGCAAACTTATACAAACTACCACAAATTTCTTCGAGTTACTACAAAGATAATTTTTTCTTAAAAAATTAAGATTGGAAGTTAAGCTAATTACAATTAGCCCATGCATAATACTAAGGCCATATACAGAGTTCAGTTTCTACTGGACTGGTTGTCAACTATCCTTAAATTTGTGAATCTGTTAAAATACCATCCTAAAATAATCTACCCATCAAAATCCATTAAAAAAATACCTTCCATGAAAACATGAAGCTACTGGAGCTTTAAGCTCCATCCCAGAAGACAGCACAGAAGAACAAATGGAGCACCACAGCAGCACCTAGTGTCTGAGTGAGAGTGCTGTACCCAGCATGGAACTTCTCTGAGGGTTTTGTGTCCCATTGGTGCCTATCATTCCTTCCTAGTCACATGATGAGTCCTTTATCCAGCTTGGTCAGGACTGTCAAAGAAGACTCAGTTCCTTGACAGAAAGATGTCTGCCCTTAGAAAAGATCCTGTAGAGATCAATACAATATTTCAAGCTAAGCTGGCAATGAGGAGAAAGACTCAGCAGGAATGTACATGGCTAGCTGTGATATATATAAACCAGAATATGACCAAAGGGGGCTGGAGCAATAGTACTGGTAAAAAGAAGGGGATTCAAGGGTTTTCCAGCTATAGGTCTTCCTCCCAAGAAGACTATTTTTGTGGCCCTCTCCCCACAGTTCCCAGCTAAATCATGGCTGCCCTCAACATAATCTTTACTTCCCAGAGATTTCATAGATTTCATAGACATTACGGCTGGAAGGGACCTTGGAAGATCATTGAGTCCAGCCCCTGCCCCAGGTGCAGGATGTCAGCTGGGGTCATAGGATCCCAGCAAGATAAACATCCACATTTCTGTTGAAGATGTTCAAAGTAGGTGCTCAGGAAAAGGAAGGTCTCAGGAATTAATACTGAACATGGACCTATTTATAACTGTATTTGCACTGGGTACATGCTCTATCTCTCTCCCATTATCTTTTGGTGATGCAACTATTTACTTTGCTAGTTTTTGTTCCACTTCTTTGTCATTGACCCTCTTTAACTTAAAGAGACTTATTAGGAATTATAGATTGTTGAAAGAGTCCCCTTCAGGTCAGAGACTTATGATCCCATATGACTCTTTCTTGTTGTCATGACCTTAAACTAGCAAAGCTTGTGGTGGATTAGGAAACAGGAATCAAAGGTTTTCAACATGTCTGCCTCCAACAGAAGAAAGAAACTGCTTTCAGTCACAACACTGGTCAGAGAGTCATTCCTGAGCACTAAGCCACGTATGCTGCTACAAGATTCTTATCAGAGCTGCCCACACTGAATTGTCATTTTAAGATGATAGCTCTGGCAAAACATACTTTCCAAAAATTATGTGAACTCTTCAAGCAGATGGAATAAGATGAAGGGCAGGTAGCTGGTTTGGCCTTGTTGCCAAACTTATTTACTATATCCCTAAATTTGAACCCCACCCTTATATTATGTAAAACATATGTCAGTGAAAACATGTACTGGTTAAAAAAAAAGTTTTCGTGGGTAAAAAGTTTGCATATTGTCAGTAAAAAACTGTCTTGGTTTGGCAACCCTACTGCTGGAGCTATGTACAGACATTCAGGGTCTATTGGGAAAGTAATTGCTTTTACAGTCAAACCCATGATGTATACAGACATTCAGAATTTTTCTCCCAGAAAAAAACTGGCCACTTCAGGAGAAAATAACCCAGGAGCAAGAATAAGACTTTCTTCTGGGAGACTAAACTTTGGAGAGAAGCCACAGCACAGTGCTCTAGCTTACCAGTGTGCTTTGCTTCCAAATTTCTCCCCACACAGGTCCAGGGCTGGACTCTGCTTCTCTAGCAGAGCAAGAAGCCCCTTCATAATCCCTACATTGTATGGCAGGAAGACAGCCTGCAAGGCAGTGTGTGTCAGCCAGTTAGGGCTGCCCCATGCACTCCCATTATCTGTCACCAAGCAGAGCATGCTGAGGTGCATTGTACAGGGCCCTCTGGCTGTACAGAGGTTCAGCTTCTGAACATCTGTTCAGGAATTTATGGGTAAGTTTTTCTACTGGAAAAAGAAACTTAGGAGAATTCCCCCGATCATACGAACATGTGTATGTACACTAATGAAGCTAGACTGTTTCTGGTTTCAGAGCTAATTCATGCCAAGCTAACACAGAGTGTCTATGGAGCTGCCTTTTATCAATTTATCTATAGACATCGAATGAGTTTTATATATAGACATTTAGTTTTCTAAGTGTTTTTAGATACATCCAAAATTAGGTAGCTGGTAAGCAGGGGTTTTAAGGACTGAATTTGGGATCTAAGCACCATTGGAATCTAAGTACTAAATCTTGTTCATGGTGTTTAATAGAATTGAGTTTCTATGTAAACACTGCCAACAACAGCAACAATAATAATAGTCTCCACTCTTTTTTTGTGCATCTACATGAGCTGCATTAATGCACATTAACCTAAGTTAATGTACATTATGGGCACATGTCTATATATGCACACCCTTAATACACATTACCTTAGGCTAATTATGCCTAAATTTGATGCCTGCAAATGCAGGTATTGAATTTAGGTGCAATTAGTTAATGTGCATTAATGCACATGTAGATGTGACTCAGCACCAACTTTAGTATCAGGTCTGCCCTGCCACTGGGGGCTGGTCTGAGCCCAGTCCCAGGCAACATCCAGGGTTTGAGGTTCCAGGCACCTGCCCTGGGGCCCTGCCCCCAAGAACCCTCCAGGGGCCCCCCACTGTGGGCTTGAAAACACTAAGTATTGTCTCTAGTTTTCCCTTTGTATATAGTTTCCCATTTGTAAGCTCATTTTGTATTATTGGTGGGTGGGTGGAGAGGGTGATGGAGGGGCTCTGTTTGTTAAAGGGGGAAGGGGAGCGTTGGGTGAGTGTTGTGAGGTTAATAAAGTTTTCTTGTTTCATCCATGTGTGTGTCCTGAGAGTGGTGCTGGGGGTGGATAGGGGGTAAGGGGTTGTGTGGGCAGTGGGGCGGGAGGGCTGGAGCAGTAGTGCAGGAAGAGGAACTCCCCACAGCCAGTGCCCTGGGCCTCACTTGGGAGTGTATGGCTGTCCTGGGGCCTGGAGGGAGGGGTTGCTGGGGCCATTAGAGCTGGCACCGTGGCCAGCATGAGTGCAGGGCTCTGGTCATTGCTGGAAGAGGTTGGACTGCAGCAGTGGAGTGCTAGGCATCACTGGCAGGGGAGGCAGAGTGGGCAAGCCCATGTGCTGCCCCTGCACTGGGCATGTAGCTCCTGGGAAAGGAAGGGGCAGGCCAGAGAACAGTGTGTCCCAGATGACTGCCAGGTGCTGGCAGCTGGCTCTGGCTTCAACATGACTGCCAAGTGGCCAATGGCTGGTGCTCCCCCTGGTGGCCACAGGGACACATGGTGGAACTGCAGGGACCTGGGGCTAATTTTAGCGCCAAGTCCAGGGATTTAAGACTATCTTTAGTCTGAAGTCCCTGCACATGTAGACACCTGTAAAAAAATTGCTTAATGCACATTAGCTTAATGTGCATTAAATTTAGTTGTGCTTAACTGCACATATAGATGCAGTTAAGCACAACTTTATGATCTCTTTATGAAGGATTTTACATAATATTGTGGCTAAGAAAGAGTTGGAAAGGATGGGTAATTTGAACTTCTTGGGCCAGATCTGTTAATGTAATGAAACGACTTCAGTTCATACCAACAGAAACTCTTGAAACTGAAAGCCTAATTTCCCCATGTTTCCTCATTTTGAAGAGAGGTATAAGTTACTCCTTCACAGTCTAGTTCATTAACTTTTTGGAAAGGAAAAGTATATAGCTTTTTGTGTTTTCAGGCCTTCATAACTGCAAACAAAAGGCCTATTCAAATCTCAAAATATAGCACAAAACCAGCATTTGGATTCAAAAACACTACTAAAAATTCTCTTTTCTAATCGTATCACAATACTACCATTTAGATACAAAAATGATGGGTGGTTAAATAGATGGGGAAGGGTCCTTTCTATCCTTAGAGATATCACCATATTTGAAAATATTGTTGCATAACATACATACACTAAACATTTCATAAGAAAAGTAATTGATAATGAAAAACTTCCCACAGTTTACAACTGTTTGGAAGAGAAGCATAATAAAAAAATAATGATATTTTATTACATATGCTTAGTTTATTTCAGGCTAATGCTTTTAACTGAACTAGAAGGGGTTTTTGGAATGAAAGCAGCTGTGCATACTAATAAAGTTTTCTATTGGTAGCTGCCATTTTCACTTAGACTTACCCCAGTCTTACTCTTATGTTTAATATAGCACAACCACACTATATATCTGCATGTACACAAACTATATTTCTGACAACAATTTAAATGGGCATGTAGACACTTTACTGGATTAAATCTTAGAATTAACAGACCAAGACAGTGGCCAAAAGAGTAAATGTTTGTTTAGTTCCTGGGCTGATATACTGCTGGTTTGTCAGCTTCTGAAAGCATTAGCAATCCTATAGTCCATATCTAGCAGCTGAAAGGATTTTGTGCCAACCGGTGGCACAGCTTCAATAGGCATAGAAAAGCAGTCAATGCAATTATCATCTCTAGTGCTGAAGAGTGCTCAGATGCTATTGTGATAAAATGATAGAAAATGGGTAAATGTTGTAGATTCTGGGAAAAAACATACTTTATTGTCATTCTTCTTTGTATCTATAAACAGAAAGTTCAAAATGATGGCCAAGTCTAGAATGTTATGAGCATCCCTTGACACCTCATCCAGTGATCCATGTTATTCAAAGTAGTACAACTGGATAATATACAAAAGCCTTATGGAAGGAAAAATATTTAATTGTGGCATCAGGAAAACTTTTCTTTAGCTGCAAACATGGGGTGACTCTATGCATTGTTCCAGTGTAAGGTTTAGTATAACGCGATGAAAGCCCAGAAGGAAAATGAACAGATTGGAGTCTTTTAGGACCTAGTGCTATTGGTATTATTCTTCATCCTGGAATGGACATGAAAAAACAAGGGATTTCAATGTTTTAAGTACTAGCAATAAAATGCCCTTCAAACAAGCCGGGTAGGAGTATTAAAACTATTTATGTAATGTTTCTATAAACATTATATTATATATTACAATTATATTTTTAAGAGTGATATTGCACTGATCCTTTATAGTGTACAAGGATTATTACTTATTGGTGGATGAAAAAAAATACTTGTCCATCATCCACAAGTCTGTAAATGTTACAAGAGAAAGAGACAGGAGACTTCTCTATTGAATAAACTCACTTCTTAGTTCAGTGCCATATTACTACATAAAATAAACATGGAAGATTATGTTGCATCAAGACTTGCTTGTGTCAGAAGAGTTTGGAGGAACATCTCTCAGCTCTTGTATGCCATATTATATGGTATTTTGTGGAAAAGGAAGTGTTATGTATGGGTGATGTGAAAAGTAATAATTTTCCTGATTTTTCTAAGCAGCATAGCATATACATGTCATATGCAATGTCTTTGTCTCTTCATCTGTCTCTCCAAATACTTTACATGCATAAAATAAATTCAATTAAGTTGTATGGAATATGATTTCAGTTAAGATACCCTTCATTAATTAGGTGAACTTAAAATTTAAAAAAATCAAAATTACTATATATTTAGAAAGATCTAACTATTGTATTTATTCAGTCTAGTATAATAGAAAGGGCAATGCATCTAATCTAATTAAAAAGTTAGGCATAATCTTTTTTATTAGGTAAACTTAGCAGCATACCGAAAATAAAAGTTCAGGCTAAATTCTGATATGGCAAAATGTGATATATATTATGTTCAATAAACACCCTAAAAAGACATTAAAAGAATTTTAGGCAATGGGTGTTGGTCAGAACTTAGGTTCCAAGTCCACGATTTCAGTCCAACGGCACATTTACACAAGACTGCAGAGCTGCCTGATTAGCTCAACAGTAAATGTCTCCACATCTACACATGTGCCCCTGTTAGAGCACGTGACATGAAAAAACCCGGGAGCAGGTTGGTACTTGTATTACAAGTTTTTTTCTTGCATAGCACCACATGTGTAGATGATGCCCTGGCTGGGTAGGGCATGAGAGTGCTTCAGTGTGGGAGCTGCCTGCCAGCTAGCTCCACACTGAAGCACCTTCATGCCCAACCAGGCCCTACGCAGCATACTGAGTCTAGTTGGAGCAGCCCTGGTCTGCTGTCATCTGGTGTTGCTCTGAATGTATTCAAATGTGTACCCAGCACCCACCCCAGCCCACAGTGGGCAGCCTGCATCTACAACCCCCCCATAGACTCTGTTCCAGCTATGCTACCTGTGCGGGAGGGGAGTTAGGCTTCCCACTTGGATCACAGCAGCTGCTGAATCCTGTGGGTGGCAGCCAGGGCTTGGGTGCTGCTGTGGGGGGCAGTGGACCTGGGTCCCTGGGTCCCTGGTCCCATAGCCCTGGAATCTGGGGCCCCCTCTGGCAGGGCTGGGGCTGTGGGGGGCTGTGGTTGAGGGTAAGGGTACTAGGAGGGCTGTGGGACTATAGGTAGGGAGTAAGAGGCACCAGCAGGGCCCAGGATTTTCTGGGTGGGGAGTGAAGGGCACCAGCAGGGGTGGGGGCTGTGGCTTGGGAGTGAGGGACATAGATCTGTGCTTTGGTGAGCTAAGAGGCCTGGGGGAGCTCTAATTTTCCATAATAACAACCCAAAATCAAATACTAAAATGTAAAATACATTTTAAGTACATATACTATAGTACATGACTATATAGACTGAGGCACTGGTAGGCTTCCAAACTGCTTTAAAATTGTAAATATATCAATAAAATATTGTGTTCAACTGATACCTAGATATATGTGCGTGTTTATATATATATAGTGGCATTTCATTTAATTGTCAATTTTGTTTTTTTATAAGAGAATTTGTGAAGTTGTATCAAGGAAAACCAGGATCCCTGGTAGTGACACAGTGAACCTCACTCTTCTTTTGCTTCACCATTGTGTACTAGAAGTAACACTACTGCATTCAGTGGAAATGTAGTGGTGTAAGTACATAAGTGGATCAAGTGATGGAAGAAGCAGGGCCAGCCTTTTCTAGTTCTCAGCGGTCTTCTTTAGAAGCTAGTTGCTAGTATTCTGCATCCACATACATAGGTGAAGGATATATGAGGTAGAACTATACTGCAGAATGACAACATGGGAACATCAGAACTGTGGGAAGTAGGGCTGTGTGAAACAGCAGCGTTCTGTTTCGGCCAGCTTTTCAACATTTCAATGGAACAGCATTCCGTTTTGAATTTTGGTTCGAGTCGAAACGCTGGCCCATTCCGTTCCATCGAAACACTTTTGCTGTTTCGACCCTGTTTCCACATTTTGCTCCATGCTTTAACAAGGACATTGTAAAGCAGAGACTTGCACGGCACCCAAAATCAGGCCAGAAATGACAAAGTTATAGACTGTTTCAACCTTCTCCATTATAATCTACGGAAGAAATGTCGAAACAGCAAAACCTTTTGACCTGCCTCAGTTTGTTTCATGGCTGTTTCCATCGATCTGTTCCATTTCAATTTTGCTCTTTTGACCTTGAAATGAGTCAAAATAGTGTGAAAACAAAACTGGCGGGGAAATTTCACACAGCTCTAGTGGAAAGTGTATACTCAATTCTTTTGAGTATGATACATGTCCACAAGTTTGAAAGTGCTGTGCAGAAACAGTTAATTGTGAAGGGTACTTCACATAGCCAGTAGGAGTAAGCAAGGGCTACCTGGGTTTATTTGTACCAGATTTTGCTGACTTGTGTTTGAAGGGTGTATAAAGATGCTTAGGGTATCAGCAAAACTAGACTCTTAAATTTCCCAAAATATTTGAAAGGAAGAAGAAAAATTATTTGCAGTCATAAAACCCATAATGTAAAACTCCTGTGCAAAGAAGCAAAGAATACAGTCTGAGTGTCTATGAAGTAGAAACCCACACCTTACAAATAAAAGCTGTTTCCAAGCAGTTTGTGGGGTTTATGAATACAAATTATTATAAGGCAAGCTACATAAAATAAAGTGTGTGTGAGAAAATAAAAGAAGCTTGTTTTGATTAGCTATTTTGTCTAGACATCATATTCCCATTGACATATCAGCTAGGTACAGACATTCAGAAAACCTGAAGCAGAATCTATTTGTTACGCAGTTTTCTGTAAGTGGTGTAGTTTAGATCGGTAGTACACAAAACACACATTTGCCCTTAGTGGGTAGGGGGTAGAAAATCTTAGACCATTGTCCACCATTTTTAAACAGACGTGTGTGCCTACCTTCTGTTCTGTTATGCGTGTAAATAGGTTTTGTGTGCTGAACTTCTGTTCTGTTACAGGTAAAGACCAGTTTCCAATCACTTGTTCCAGTAAAAGTGTAATGTCTGGACCTGGCCTTAATGGGAGTAAGTCACCTAGATCACATAGACATTTTTTTAATACAAGAAAACAATATTTATTTAATTTTTATATTAGGTTTATACATTTGTCCTTACTTATTTCTCTTTTGAAAATACAGTGTAGGCTCTTAAGTCACTCTTCCACTGTCTGCACCAAGGATGGCCAACCTACATTATGGGTACCACAGCTGGCATGGACAGCCTTTAGGCACACAGTACACCAGGGAGGGGATAGGAAGCACAGCAGTAGAACAGGAAGCAAAAAGCAGATCAGCAGATGAAGTGGGAAGCACAGGTAAGGACGTGAAAGCAGAGTAGTAGATTGGGCAGGAAAAAAGGATCAGAGTGGTACTTAGGGAGAGTGTGGAGCTAATTTTTAGCATGTCATCCAGGAAAGATTGGCCCCCGCTGGTCTTCATGATTCATAAACTTAATGTGAATCTTCATGCACTATACCCTTTTCAAGGAGAGTTGACTTCTGAACTGGAAGCAATGTTGACATGTCTGTGTGTCACAGTGAGTGGGATATTTAGTTTAGGGGCAGGCTAAACAGTACATAGGCAAACTGGCAGCATCACTCAGCAACACATCAACATGACTTCACTGTTTCCAGTTTAGGAGACCGAATGTCCTGGGCATAGTTGCTAGGCATGGTAAGTTTTTTATATAATGTCCTTAGATGCTTTTGAAAAAATCTTACTCAAGAAATGTCCTATGGAATTTAATAGGAAAATAGAATCTCTCTTTTTCTTTTGGAAGAATTCATTAGCCTGGTTCTATATATAGAAAGGATATAATTATCCATTACATTTTATAGTAATGTCTATAGTACCTTAATGTTTTCTTCCCTATTAAAATCTATGGGACATTTTCATAAGTGAAGATTTAGTTCCTTCTGTGCTGCTATGTGCTTAAGAAAAAACAAATAAAATGGGTTTATAATGAACATAAAACAGTAAGACATTTTATTCCAGTTTTTCCCCTTTTGGGCAGCCAAGTACTAAATAGAAAAATAGTGGCTTCTTTTGAGTAGATTTGAGGAGTAGTGAGAAAAATTATGTAGGAGAAAAAAAATTATGTAGGAGAAAATGGAGGCTACATGAGTTATGGACTGAGGCTGATATTCTGTTCACTGAAACTGAATACACTGCCATTGTTGCCTAAGAATATAAGCAGTGTGTATTAGAGAATGCCTTAATATACTATACTTTCAGAAATGTAGAGTGATATTTGCCTTTCTACACTTCTAGTAATAACCACAATTTCACTTGGAATTATAAGGCAAGAGCACTTCACAATGCATATATATGCGGTTCAGTGGCTTATATTGTTATTAACTACAATCATAGGTGAACTCTGTAGGTTTATGAGGAGTGCAGAAAAGCAAATTACTTTAGGAGGAGTATAAGGTGAAGATTTTTCAATCTAAAGTTCACATTTCAAAAGCAGAAAATGTAATCCTGATTTGCAAGCTGTAACCCCATGATCAACTCAGAGCTCCACTAGATTTCCATATGAAAAATACTACAAGGATGTCTTCAAAATACACTGATGTTATACTAGGAAGCATATGTACTAGGGCTGTGTGAAGCTTCAGTCGCTGATTTGATTCAGAGGAGATTCAGCCCAATTTGGTGGCTGAATCTCCAAATCTGAATCTAATTGGGAGACCCATCAAAATGTCTGAATTGAATCTCAAGCCTCCAAATTGATTCAGAAAAGATTTGGAGAGATTTGGAGATTTGGATTGGATGGGGAGAGGCAAGCACTTTTGAGTGGCTGCACGTTCTCCCACGACCCCTCTGGCTGTGCTTGCCTTTCCCCATCCATCTGGGGGTAGCCATGGGAGAAGCCCCCACGGCTGCCCTGCCCAGCCCCATTCCCCACCCAGCCCCAACCTCCCAGCACCTTTAAAAAACAAAGGAACAAGGAAATAAAAAGGCTCCGCACTCACTGGCTACAGCAGTGAGGATCAGGACATCGGAGGACTCATGGCAGAGTGCCCCACATAGCACGGGGCAAGGAGGAGCAGCAGGGATCACCCCCCCACGTGGCACCCGCATGGCAGCTGCTCCATGACAGGTGCAGTGCAGCTTGACAGGGTGCCGCACACTATCTGGGAGCTGAGGCCACTGGGGCTGAGTGGTGCCTGGCTTTGGCTGACTACTGGAGCTGCCCTTGCTCCTAGACAGCATGTGGTGGTCTGCTGAGCCATGCTGCACCCACGCAATGTGACAGCTGCCATGCAGGTGACAAGCAGGGGGGCTTTCCCCGTTGCCCCTTACTGCCCCATGCTGCATGGGGGGCTCTTCCATGAGGCCTCAGAGGCCCCAATCACAGCTGCTATGCAGACCTCTTTTTTCTTTTTTTAAGTGCTGGGGCCGGGCAGGGTAGGCATGGGGGATTCTCCTGCAGCTCCTCCCACTGGGACAGAGGCAGGCACAGCCAGAGGAGCCATGGGAGAAGCCCCCATGGGTGGCCCTATTCCCTCTGCCTGGCCCTATTCCCTGCCCAGCCCAGCCTTCCAGCACTTAAAAAAGAAAAGAAAAAAATACCCCACACTCACTGGCTGCAGCAGCAGTGGTTGAGATCTCTGAGGGCTCATGGCAGAGCCCCCCATGTAGTGTGGGGCAGTGGGAATGCACTCCCACCTGGCACCTGCATGACAGCTGCCCCATGGCATGGCTGCAGCATGATGTGGCAGGGTGCTGCATGCTGTCTGAGCTGGGGCAACTCCAATAGTCAGCCAGAGCCTGGCACCACTCAGCCCCAGTGGCCCCAGCTCCCAGATGGTGCGTGGTGCCCTGATGAGCCACGCTCACCATGGGGCAATCCCTGCTGCCTTCCACTGTCCTGTGTTGTACTGGGGGGGGGGCTCTGCCACAAGCCCTCGGAGGCTCTGATTGCTGATCTGATTGCTGCTGCTGCAGCCAGTGAGTGTGGGGCTTTTTGTCTTCGTCATAAACAGGAGGTAGATAAGGGTGGCATCTTCAAAAATAACATTCATAGAGGCATCTGAACTAGTTTGTCTCTAAGGGCATTTTTACACATGCTCTGATGCATTCTCATTAGAATGTATCAGAACACCATCTCATGTATTTATTGTCCTGCATTTCAAAATGGTGCTGGGGGAGCTTTAGCTCAATCTTGTCAAATGAGCTTTAGTGAAAGTGCTCCCGCCACCATTTTGAAATGCGGGATGCTGAATACATGAGACTCTGTGGATGTTTTAATTTGCGCATCTCTTCTAAATAAAATGCCCTCCTCACCCCAGAACATGTGTATAGGTAAGGTGCCACCCTGTCCGACTTCAGACTAATATGGTTAACTGTTACCTTCTTCTCATAAAAATTAGGTGCAGACCATTGTTGGTGGACGGACAGTAGATTCTGATTCATAAGCTTCTGATTATTTTCTGTCTGTTTCTATAACCTGTGGAGATAAGGTCAACTTTCTCTGTATTCAGCTGAAAGTCTTGACAGACACCACTTCAGTTATTTTTGCTAGATCCTACTGAGTAGAATCAGTTCTTGTTCTCTTTTTGGAATGGCTTGTTTGACCATTAAATGATATTTATGGTTTAGCTGATCACAAATAAATAAGTGATTCATACAAGGATGGTATCTGAAAATCCATGTACTATGCATAAAGCATTGACCAAGTTATGTACTATCTGGGTGTATCTACACAAGACGCTTACTACAAAGTAGCCTAATAATACTGTGCAGTAGCGTGTCACAGTACAAACAGCGCTAATATGCTACTTTGTAGTATTATTAGGCTACTGAGCAGTAGCATTACTAAAAAGACGTGCTGGTGATACAGTGTAGTAATGCTGGTTACTGTGCACTGATTTAGTACTTAATCATACAAGTACTAAACTTAATGTGCAGTAACTATGGTACATTAATGGCCATGTAGCTACACCCACCAGTTTATAAATTAAGACTTGACTCATAGGCTGTTACTTAGTTCTGCATCTGCCTTATAGTCTGTAGGCCTCTTGAGTAGTCTCTTTTTGTGCATATATACATATTTTACCTTATTTCTAGAGACAGCACTCATTAGCCAGTGGACTAAGTGCCAAAAAAGAATCTGAATCAGGGCTTATGTTAACTAAGAAAACATTTCATAATTGTGTTCTATGTTGTCATAGTTGTGGCCCAAGGCCAAGTCTTTTTTCCAATTAAAAAGATGAACAATGACTCTAAACAACATTTTATGTTACAAAATGAGAGAAAATGTCATGATAAAATATCAACATTAAATAACCAGTAAATACATAATATAACAAGTAACCAGGAGATAACAATAGTAATTTTTATGGGGGTTCAACTTATGCTGAAAATTCTACAGTAGTTTTATTCATTTTCACTCTAGGTGGGAAGAACAAGGTACAATAACCCAAAAGAGACAGATTGGAGAGAGAAGGGAAAAAAATCAACATAGCCTTGTATTTAATAATGGTAAAAAACAAAACAAACAAAAAATAAAAATGGAAAGAACAAATAAACATTAAATGAAAATGGAAAGATCAATTGATTTGAGCAATAAACTGAAATAAATGTTTAGAGTAAAACATCAGAAAAGAAGGAATAATAAATGGGAAGAATTTCTACATTAATACGAATAATTATGAGCCAAAATTATAGTTATTGAAAATAATAGCTTTCTGGCACTTTCCTCCTCTTATAGTTTAGAATAAAAACCTCTAATCTTTTTCAATAGAGTTGTAAGCAACAATTTTGAAGACATTTGGCACCTGCGTACTTGATGAGAAAAGAAGAAAGCAACAGTGACTGAAGATGAAAAGTTAAATGCTTATATTCTGTATTTTCAGAGTATTAAGCAAGCATACATGCACCTACTTCACCAGTGAATTAGAACAGTTATTCCTGCAACAGCACATCCATAAGCATGTAACACAATATATGTTTTTCAGCCAATGACACAGGACAAATTATTTGAAATAGTTTGAAATATGTGATCTGATGAAGAATGCCCTGTGTTCTACAAGCTTGTTTAACTTTACCCCAACTACAGAGCGACCCAATAAAAGAGTGACCCTAAGAAATCTTTGTCTCTCTTGAAATATTTTAAAAATGGTAAAAGTCAAGTCTTTGTTGATTTTTTATCTAAAACAGAGTTTTTATTTTAATTGCAATTGCATCAACTATGGTATTTTGTGCTTTTTCTCTCCTATGTCCACTGGAGTTGACTTGACTAATCTTTCATTCACTTCAGTGTGAAACAGGCTATTTAAGCCCTAATTCATCATAGTCCGTGAACATATGTTCAGCTCTGAATGCAAAGGAAAGATAGGAAGTGCAGCAAGAGACCAATGTGGCTAAACAGAACATTCTTCAATGAGCTGAAATTTAAAAACGGTTCATACAAAAAGTGGGAATTTGGCCATATTACTAGGGTTGTGTAACAGAATATAGCACGTGCAGGGAGAAAATCATGAAGACAAAGGCATGAATTGAGATTTAGGTAGCAAGGGATAAAAGAGGCCAAAAAAAAAATAAAAAGCATTTTACAAACTTGTTAGAAGAAAGGAAAACCAATAAAAGTACAGCTTCATTACTAAATGGGGTAGGAGGAGGACAATTTAATAAAGGATGATGCAGAGAAGACTAAATTATTTAATTCTGTTTCTTTAAACTTCAATTTTCATGAATACGGACAGCTATCTGATAATGAGCACAGTTTTCAGTGAGGAGAGGAGAAGAGATAATTTAGAGTAGGTAAGGAAAAGTAAGGAAGGTAAGGAAAAGGTTAGAAAATACATAGAGAAGCTAAGTATTTTGGAATCGTCAGTGTAATACTACCTAGCTACCTCATCCTAGAAGTGGCTGAGATAACTGCAGAGCCATTGGACATAGTTTTTGAGATCTCATGGAGAACTTACGAAGGTTGGTAAAGAAATAATTCACACATGCTAAGGTCTAAAGTAGACCTAAAGCCTCGTACCAAAACCTTACAGGAGTATGTCAGTTACTTCTAAACACCTACAATTCTGATTCTCCATCAGGGTGCCTGAAATGCCCTGAAGTGCCTTGAGGTCCTTTCAGGGACATCACAGAGTAACACACAATGTTAACAATATTAGGTGTGAAAATATGGTTCACAAGAAAAACTCGGAGATTTCAGTTAGGAATGCATTGTGTTAAAAACACTCTGGCCTTATTGTGGACTCTCTCAGCTCTTTGCAAGAAAAGAATTGTTCTATTATTTTTATTTCGTTAAAAACACTTTTTAGTTTCCATGAAGACCCCAGCAGCTCTGTGACAGCACAGGGCCGGGTTTCCATGGAGACCGGCCCCAGCAGCACTGGTAGGGCACGTGGCTGGGTGGGAATGGGCTCTGTGGCCAGGGCTGGGATCTTGTAGTGGTGACAGCATGGTCCGGAGCTGGGACACAGCCATGATCTGCTGCCTGTATGTCCCTTCCTGAGGCATGCAGGTAGTGGATCACACCTCTGACCCAGTTACAGACCACACTTACTGCTGCAAAATCCTAGCCCTGGCTGTGGATCCCTCCTTCCCCAGCTTTGTGCCCTTCTGGGGCTGTTTTCCATAGGAAACCTAGCCCCATGCTGTCACCACACTGATGATGCTGGCATCTTTATGGAAACTGGCCACAGCAACAGATGCAGGGGCTGCTGGGAAATGGAGTCCACTGCAGGCCCAATCCAGCCTGCAGGCCAGACTTTGTCCACTGCTGGGATAGGACAGTCTACAATGGTCTTAAATTGAAAAGAAGGAAATTTAGGTTGAATATTAGATATAAATTTATAAGGTAGTTAGGCATTAATATATCCTACCTAGAAGTCATGGAAATGTCATCCTACATTCACCCGGTCAGCCCAGACAGCCAGGGGCCTGCTCTGTCCTGCTTCCAATTCCTGCTGTCCCAGGCACACATGTAGATGCTGCACCTAGAAGCAATTTACTCCAGCTTGAATGGCTCCAGAGTTTGTGTCACATCACTTTTACATGTAGATGCATCCCATGTGGCTTCAGACCACTGATTTGTCTTTTATTTTTTGAGGAAGATTTCATCTCATGGCTAATTAACTTCCTTTTAAAATACATAAACTGTTAGTCTGTTTGTCTCTTGTCCAGTTTGGATTCACTTTTATGTTTTTAGTAATCAGAAAATTAAAGCACTCAATCATGAGACAAAAATATAGTGTCTATGATAAATGGGCCACCTGGGAATAGAATTACATTTTCTCCTTCAACAGTCACACATTTCTTCTTGCTCCTTCAGTTTTGACTTTAAAGAAAGTGTAGTACAGGCAAGAAGAAAATAGAAAAAAAAAACAAATAGTAAGAGGAGAATGTGTTTTTCAAACCAATCCAAAACATAAAAATAACATGTTTCTGGATCATTTCAAATTTTGGGGATAGTTTGGACAGTTTTTACTTCCAAATTTAGTTTTTCATCTAAAAATTAAAATGCTTGGACTTAAAGCTATAGTTGAGTATTTCAGAGCACTGAACCAGGGTTCTCCATACATCTTAATGGTAGCTTGAGTGTTCAAAGGCACAATGTAATGGCAATTTCCCAAACCCTACAACGTAAAGCTGGTACATTAAAAAAGTCAAAATTTGACATTAACACGTCAACATCTTTAATATAAGATGTGGAAACAGGAGCTAAAGAAAGATCAAATGGTATGTCAAAAGTCATAGCACAAAGTGGTAAAAACCAGCGCTGAACCTCAAATTTAATAACTTCCACTCCTTCCTTTAGTGAATACACTTGTTCCAATTAAAAGAGTTGTCTTCTGTTATCCTTTCCTAAAAGAGTTAGACTTTCTTTACTAATTTTAAATAAAAGATAATGTTCTTATGTTACTTTACTTGTTGCTACAAAAACTTCATTAATAAAATACTGGGTAGAAAGAGAAAATAAGGTTAGAGATAATGCCTCAGCCACACACCCTCTCTTGGGCTGTGGCAAAACATTGAAGAACATTAGATACACATTTCCTTTTAATCTTGTAATTTCCTGTTTTATCCAACTGGTTTAGGGACTTGATCTCTTAGTCCCAGAAAAGAGCAATACCAGTAAGAGTAATACTATGCCACTAGCCTTCTTCTGAAAAACAACTTCAGTTTCCTACCAATAAATTGCCTCTATCTGATTTCCTTGCAGTCTTTACATATTTGCTTCATTTCATTTAGAAATAAAAAGAATTTAGGCAAATACCTAAGGTGCAACACATGAGCAATCCCATTGATTTAGAAGTTAAGCGTGCACTATGTGTTATGCTGAGCTAGGGCCTTGTTATAATGGAAAATTATAGCAATTTTGAACATTAGAAAGAACTTCCACATCCTGCCCCAACTCAGCATCCCTCTCTCACACACACCAGATTAATTTTTTTCAAGCTGGCCCAGTCACCTCACTCTTATTATGCAACTGAAAATAGACTGTTTTCTGTGGCTGCAGTGCACAAGTAGCAAAGGCCTTACATTGCAACAAAATAAATTTAGGTTAGATATTAGGAAGGTGTTTTCACTATCAGGGTAGTTAAGCTTTGGAATAGGCTGCCTAGAGAGGTTGTGGACTATCCATCCCTGAAAATATTTGACAGCAGATAAAACAGGTACTTGACTGGGATGATTTACTTGGGGATGATCTTGCCTTAAATATGGAGTTGGACTAGGTGACCTCGTGAGACCTCTTTCAGCTGTATAATCCTATACATTCTTATAAAGTTTCTTTCAATGTTTCTAATAGTTCTAGACCTCTTAGAAACAATTCAAGAAAAAATATTCAAGACTTACTTGATATTTTTATTCTGACCAGTTGTAATTAACCTGTCTCATGTATTGAGTCCAGACTGAAATAAGACCTTTCAGCAGAAACCCCTAGCTATCTTCAGTTCTCTAATGCTCAGGAGACCTACCAGGAGCAAATGCCAATCACCTTTTTCTGGTGAGATGGAGCCTTTGAGCTCAGTGGGCACATCTGCATGTTCATTAATGTGTCATAATTATGGTGCATTAAGTTTGGTACCTGAAATTACAGGTACTACCTTCATGCGCTGTAATTGGTATTACTGTGTATTAGCCACGGCACATGCTTTTTAGGTAACACTACTATGCAGTTGACTAATTCTATTGCATATTAATACATTAGCGTGGGTTTGGCCAACCACGCTAATGTACAGTAGAGTTAGTCTACTGTGCTTGAAGCATCTCGTGTAGATGCACCCATTTTCTCCTTTGCTCTTAGTTTGCTATTCTCAGTGATTTCAGTTAATCTGCAGCTTTCTTCAGTCAGGGGAACAAGCTAGAATACAGCTATTTTGTAGCACAAAGCCATTCAGAAGCTGTAAGGCAACTTCCGGAAGTCACATTTTCTCCTTATTCCTGTCCCAATCCATTACATACGTCCTACTTAAGGTCCTGATATTGGTTTACCCTCCTTGACATTCAGGCTCATCATCCAGCTTCTGAAGCTGTGTTTGTGTGTCAAGCAGAAAAATGGACTGGATACAAAATATGGTTGCAATGCTATCATTTTCACTTGTTGTGTACACTGATGTAAATTAAAATAGAATTTGAAGAGCACATTCATGATGGGGAAGAAGGTTGTTATTTATTTGTCAGTAGCAAATGGCTACTGTGGAATAAATCATGGACACGGGATATATAAATTGTGCATCTACATGTGTAATAAGCACATTGCAATAAACTCTGATGCAATTTGTTCCAGGGTTTATTGCTTCCTGGTGCAGCATTTACAGGACTACAGCACATTGAGCAAGGGCAAAGAAGCCCCAGCTGGCAGGGATCCCAAGGAATCAGCCTTCCAACCCAGAGCTGCTCTGCCCTGGCTGTGGAGGAGCTGGCTCGGGCATGAGGGTGCTACCGGGGCATAATGGTGCCCCGTCACTGCAGCAGCATCATGCCCTAGCCAGCTCCCGTCACCTACATGTGCATTTTGGTGCACATAACTACTCTGCTATAGGATAGTACTTATTTTGGCTATTACTATCCTACACTGGAGTGAATTGATTTACTGTGCCCTAATACAGACACACATGTAGATGGTGACACTTTATTGCAGAGCTAATTAATCAGCTTTTCAGAAACGTGCACATGTGAAAAGCAAAAGCTTTTCACAAAAATGCACTGATGTAATTTTTTCTTCATTTTTCCAGGCTATTTCCATATTGCGTTCTGTGTAGAATTACTCGTATTACTCTTTTTACAATGATGTAAAGACCTATTACATTCTTGTAAAGATGTGTATCCAAACCCTTATTTCAAATCTCAGCTTCTCTGCTGCTATCTGAAGAAAAGGATTCCCTCAAACTCCAAACTGGAAAATGTAATCATCCATCTTGTAAGAAGCTCATAGTGAATGAGCTTGACTTGATAACTTGTGAAGTTCCTTCTACCTGCATGAGTCTATTATTTTGTGACATTACAAGAGACATGTGGAAGTACGGAGTGGGTTCTTCTGGTACAGCTGAAGTTTTAGCCACTGTAAGATAGGTGCCTTAATTAACTTAAGTCAAACTCTTCAGGATTCAGAAAGAGAAAAAAAAATAAAGCTATTACTATAATGAAAACACATTGAAAGAAACCCTAGGTGTGTATAGAAAGAAATATATATTAATATGGTATAAAGTATCTATTTATATAAATTAATTATATTGATTTGTACTGGCTTACAAGCCCAAACTATTTCTGATTAAAATGTAAGATCTGAGCACCTTCCAAAGTAAGATACAAAGACTGCTTATCTGGTAAAAAGAATTAAAAATCTTTCCCTCTAATGAGGTAAACATCAAATTCCTTAACTTGAAGAGCATAGGATATCTTAATTTTGTCACTTGTTCAAGACTAAATGTTCTTCACAGTGGTTCTCAACTTGCAATGAGGCATGGGATTTCATATTCGTTGGAAACAAAGCAACATTTCCCTGACAAGTTTTTTTTTCCCTCTAAATAATTGATTTTAAACAGCTGCCATTTAATAAACACCAATAAAAAAAAAGAGACTCCATACTCTATATATAGAATTTCCTCTCCAAACTAACACTGGCTCCAGCTTTTCACCTAGTCTGCCTCCTGTCTTTGCCACTCCTGAATAATGTAGATGTCATAACCTCATGCTGATAAAACCTTGATATCACTCCATGACTTAATATATTTTATATACATATCCCTGTGTTCCCTTGATAACTTCATTAATGTTGTTTATAATTATCTGATCACTGAAGAGACATAGAAAAAGGCATAATAAGTGACAATCATGCCTAAAATCACACTACCCATGTTGTGCAGTAATTGGACCCACTTAATTATATTCTTTAATACAGAACAGCATGTGAAACAAACACAGCTGCCTTAAGATACCTGCTTCCTTCCTCCCCTGGGTTGCAACATACACAAATGAGTTTGTGTGCATACTGTGAAGTGTTTTGAGTTACTATTTATTTTGAAAAGTGCTATAGCAGCATTCATTTTAATAGTTACCTCCCACTGAAGATATAAATAACAGATATTATTGGTCTGTTTGAAAATAGACGTAATATATTTTCTGAATGAATATTTTGACTTTGAAAGACAGAAATTAAAGCTGGAAAATATTTATTGGCCAATGTTGGCCAATGCCAGACAATGCTATATGCATATATATATATATATATATATATATATATATATATATATATTACACATCTTTATACTTATTCAAATGTCAGCATGAAATTGTGTGCTTTTTCATACTCTTACGTATAGTCCTTTCACTCCTATTCTTGATAGTATAACTGAGTCAGCACAGTTTGATTCCTGCATTTTTAGCTCTACTTTTCACTTTGACACACAAAGACATTATTTTTGTGTATGGAAAGAGAAAGAGGTGGGAAGGGCTCTAGATCTGTGGATTTAAAAGGTCCATTTTACCTAGGCCACCGGTGTGCTGACCCACCTTGTGTCATGCTGACCAGTATTGTCTCACTCTTTTTATTGTCGCATCTTTTGTTTTATATTTATGCGTAAGCTTTTTAAAGCTCTATCCATTATTCGTACAGCACTTAGCCCAATGGGTTTCTGGTCCATGACCAGGTTTTAGAGATGCCACAATAAAGAATAAATTATAATCGTATGTATTAAAATTAATATTTGCCTTCTAACATACTGCACATAATTATGATTTTCTCTTGTGGAAATAATGACACATAAATCCAGAATGATATTAACATTATATTAAAGGGAGAAAAAGCAGGTCCTCAACAACTTTTGTGCAATTTTGACCTTTTCTCAATAAGTAGGATTATTTTGTGATTAATAGAAACTGAGCTTTTACATCACTGAAGAATAGGAAGCTAATTGGTTGACTTTATAAATAGCAAAACTAGCAAATTAAATGACCTATATCTAGTTTGCTTGTGTGCTTTGCAACATGTTTGTATAGCATCTAGCACAATAGAGCTCCAATTTCCTTTGAGCCACCAAAGTATCAATGTACTACTGGTAATGAAAACACTATCATGATAGTCTTGGCAAAAAGAAAGTTGAAGAGAATGTGGAAAACAAGTGTCTAGGATAGAAGAATCAAAACAGAGAAGCAGCAAAGATTATTTACTTAGCTATTTTGAAAACAAGCCTGTCTCTATCATCTCTATCATCAAAATTCTGGAGAACATTGTCAAGGGATTCATTAATACCAGGCTAATGGAAGACAAGCTTCTGAATGCCAGTCAACATGGCTTTGTGACTGACAGGTCTTGCCTGACCAACCTCATCTCCTTGTATGACCAGGTAACATATGCCCTGACAAGGGAGATGATGTGGACATCATTTATCTGGACTTCAAGAAGGCCTTTGACCTAGTTCCCCATGATGTCCTCATGGTTAAACTGGGAAACTGTGGCCTAGATCATCATATGGTCCAATGGCTAGGCAACTGGCTACAGGGTCAGACCCAAAGAGTACTAATTGAAGGGAGCAAACCAATGTGGCACAGTGTTACCAGTGGAGTCTGTCAGGGCTCGGTACTCAGGCCAGTACTCTTTAACATTTTCATCAATGATCTAGATTCAGGAGTCAGATGTGAACTGGCCAAGTTGTGGACGATACCGAATTATGGCGCAGAGCTGTCATGCTGCAGGACAGGCTGGGGATACAGGCTGACTTGGACACACTCTGAAGGTGGGACAACAAAAACTGGATGGCCTTTAATACAGAGAAGTGCAAGGGGCTGCACTTCAGTAGGAAAAACCCTCAGCATACTTCCAGGCTTGGCAGTGCTATGCTTACTAGCACCATGACCGAAAAAAACTCAGGGGTCTAGACTGACCACAAGATCAATATGAGCCAGCAATGTGATACAGTGGTGGGCAAAGCTAGCCAAACTCTTGTGTGCATCCACTGATGCATCTCAAGCAAAACCAGGGAAGTCATCCTCCTGCTTTACTTGACCCCGGTGAGACCACAGCTGGAGTACTGCATCCAGTATTGGGCTCCCCAATTCAGGAAGGATGTGGAGAAGCTTGAGAGAGTCAAGAGGAGAGCCACTCATATGATCTAAGGCTGGAGGGAAGGCTGTATGAGGAGAGGCTGAGGGACTTCGGACTCTTCAGTCTGGAGAAGAGAAGGCTCAGGGGGCACTTGGTGGCAGCCTACAACTTCATAAGAGGGGTACATCAGGACCTGGAAGAACATCAGTTTACCAAAGCTCCCCAAGGGATAACAAGACATAATGGCCATAAACTCCAGGAAGGCTGATTTAGACTGGATATTAGAAAAAAAGTTCTTTATGGTGCCTGTGTCCAGGGTCTGGAACAAACTCCCCTCAGAGGTGGTGCAAGCACCTACTCTGGATTCTTTCAAAAAACAGCTGGATTTATTTCTTGCTGGGGTCACTTGATCCCAGCTGACTTCCCATCTATGGTGGGGGGGCTGAACCCAATGATCTCCTGAGGTCCCTTCCAGCCCCTAATGTCCATGAAATCTATTAAATCTTCTCCTACAAAAAAAAGCAGTATAGGGTGAGGCTTAATACGTTGTTCCATAAAAAGCAGAACTGGAAAAGAGGAAAAACAGAGTATGCCACCTGCTAAAACTAAAATAACAACACTAATATTTTTCAGAGACAAAAGCACAGTACAAAATAGCAGAGGTTTAACATAAAGTCATTCAAAATGTACAAGAAAAAAAGAAAAGACAGCTACAATGTTAGGGCCTTGTTACTTGGTAATTTTGGGCTGCTCCTAGAGCTCTTAACTCCTTTTGACAATCCAGAGATTGTCTTCACATTAATACCTTAAAGTGGTTTTAAGCACTTGTTATACAGTTCAAATTACACTACTGTGGGGAAGGATTATCTCTGATCCACACTACCCAGTCCTATTCCATTAAGGTGTGGCCACCCCTGACAGGTTTGCCACCCAAGTTGAAACCCTCCAGTATCCCAGGATCTCTCACACCGTTGCCAGTACAGCAGGAATAGGAGCCTGCCTTGGCTCATGCCATCTAGTGGCAACTCACAGCTACATCTCCAAGTCCTGCCCCTGCTTGCCAGGCCTCTAGTGTCAAGTTCCAGCTGTGCAGGTATGGGACAACCAGAGAAAGTTTCTCAACTAAGGGTATGACTGTTCCAAATTCCAAGCTGGCACTAATGCCAATCAACAGTTGTCTCGTTCACAGCATAGGGTTTAACAAAGCTCTTAGTCTAATCAGATATCCTAAAGTTTCAAAAGCCTAACTTCCCTCTGGCTGACAAATAACAACTTGAGTGAATTCATTGGAGTTACATGTGATGCATAAGAGAAAAATCTCTGTAATTTCACTCAAACATTTGCATTAGCAATTTTGACACTGACTTGGTACGTAGAAGTTTTGCCCTAACTCTACACAGGATTCCTTAACAGGAATAAAAGAAGAAGAATCTGTAGATAGTAAATGTTCAGTCAAAGAAGTAATGCTTTTCTGAAAGTGCATTTTTGATAGGAAGTAATAGTGCTTTTTTATATCATTAGTTTGCATCCATATATAAGATAGCAAGTACATATTTGGAGTTGGCATATCATTATACATCAAACAAAGGGCTAAAATGGAAACATGCATGATCACCTGAATGAAATAGATAGGGTAGGAAAAACTGAAAAATTGTGTCTGATCTTCATTTTCCTGCAGTGGTTTCCATATCAAATTTGCACTATCTTGAAGTCAACAGATTTTTTTTTGGCCTACCTTCCAGATGCATATATGCCACTAAGAATCTGAAATTTCAAGCCTTTTACAGTATCACAGATATCCCACAATTAGTATTTAGCTGATAACTGTAATTCACCTCTAGTATTCACTTTGATACATAAAGAAATTCTTTAGTTGGTAATTAATTCTTTAGCTGATAACTGTATATAATAAAATTTAAAATGCTGTTTTTTAAAAAATAGCCAAATCTAAAAGGAGTTTGTTGAACCACATTTTCCAAAATCATTTATGTCTATGAAAGCTTTAATTTCAGATATGCAACTAAAGATAGTTCTGAGTGCTCAATGCAGCTAGCTCCTTATACATATCAGTTATTACCTATTGTATACCAAGTTGAAATAAATTTACCTATCAGCCAGCATGTTTAGTAAGAACAAAGCAGGGCAAAATACTCTGAAATAGATTTTCATAGAAGCCAGTATTAATGTAAACTCTATAACATCAACATGAATTACAAAGATAGAATTTGGAATTAATTGCTTTAGAACTGAATAGAAAGAATTTTCTGTGGATACTAATTTGGAGCTCATTTGAAATCTTGGATGATTTTGCAGATTTTCAGCTTCTAGTGGTTTTTTTTTTTATTGTTGTTGTCTAGGATACAGTGAAATTGAGTAAAACTTATCCATCTTTCTGGAAGATGATGAAATATTTCTGAGATTTATGTATCCCCGAGTCAGAAAGTATAATCAATTAGTCAATCCAAGACTGTCTTGCTATTTTTATTATATGGGTAGACTGTACAACTTTTTATTTTTTCCCCCTAGAGAATACAAACTTTTTCTGGCAGAAAATGATAGCCCTGGCCAATGGCCACTACCTACATAATATATGAGTCTTATAAGCAGTATTGTATATGGTAATAACTCTGCTGAAAATATTAATTCAAATAAATGGCAGCAGTGGGAAAAATTATAGATGAAATGTAGAATTATATGCTGCAAACAGGTTATTTCAAAGTCACACTAGCTGCTACTGAACCAAATCAACTATAAGTCTGGGGTGGTGTATTGAATTGATAAACACAGAACTTTCTGAAACTACAGATGGGTAGGGGTGAGGGGCAGGAATAGAAATGGTTCTTTAATAATTGAGCAAAAATGCTCATGGAAGATTTTTTTTTCTTTAGACATGTTTCTGTTTTGTAAATAGAAACAATAACACTTTCTTGCTTTTTTGAAAACTAAAAGCACTTTAGATCATTTTCCAAAATCATATGTTTTGTTTCTTTGTTTGCTTTCAACAACAAAGATTGTTTTCTGTAAAAGCATTGTCATTTCCAAGTGTACATTCATACTAAATCACAGTGAAATGTGCTCCTGATAATTAGTCATCTTAAAAGGTACTGAACTACGACCTCAATAGCACTCATCAAGCCAGCTGATGTTTGCAGAGACTTAAATGCTCTTCAGCTTTCTTGGCTCAACAAACCATAGACAGACAGCCATTCCATTTTACAGAATTATCTTCTATTTTGGTGTTAAGTATATGTATGAATGTGAAGCAAAGAAATTTAATTATTTTACCCTATTGTAATAATGTAAGTCTTATGCAGTGGGCAATTTGATCTGCATTAAGCTATTATTTCTATAATTAAACCATTTTCATACAGCTAACCAAACTGTGGTCAATTTTACTTGGAATTCTTGTAATATATTGGTTATATACTGTCTCTCATTAGGATATGCAAAATATATTTCTCAGTGTTGAAAATGTCTGAATACTGACTATTAGTTACAAATGGTTAGTTAGTATATATTACTATTCTCACTGGAGTGATAAATTAACCAGATTCTACTGTATTATACTTTTTAACTAATATATGATTACTTGGAAAGACTGAAAAAACATAAGCCAGCAAGCAAATAAGAAAAACCTTGTCACAGTTATACAGTGAGCTCCAAATAGGAATCCGCCCAGTTCAACAGTAAGGTGAAGTTTGTTGTTATGACACTGTATTACCAAGGTGTGTCTACACGTGCATATTTACTGCACTGTAACCAAAATTACTGTGCAGTAACAGCACACACAGGGTTGGATTAATACATAGGCAAACTAGGCACAAACCTAGGGCCCTGAGCTGCAGGGACCTTGGTCCTTCCCTCCATGGTGGTGGCACGAATGGGCCTGTCTGCCTCCCTTCCCTTCACCTTGCCACTGCTGTGGCTACTTTCTAGCAGCAGCTCTGAGACCTGCTCCCTGCTCCCCATGGGTAGCAGCACCAAGGTGGGAAGGGGGGTCTCAACTGGGTCAGGGTCCATGAGTTTGTTTGCCTAGGACCAACTGAAACATTAACTCAACTCTGGGTGCACATCTACACACACATGCCCATACTGCGCAGTAAATATGGCAACTTATACCAACTTGAGTGTTAATGTGATACCTGCATAATGCAGGTATCACATTTACACCCAATTAGTTACCACAGAGTAATGACATGTAGATGCCTTACTGTGCAGTAACACTGTGCATGTAGAATGACTTGGGACTAACTTTAGTCCCAAGACAGTCCACACACAGCATTAAAGTGCTTTAATGCCTGTACATGTAGATGTCGGCTGATTCCTGCTTACCCTGCAAAAAATTTAAGCAGGCATAAATGCACGTTTAGACAGCTTAATCCACTTTTATAAAATATAAATAAAGCCCATACAGTAGCCATTAAAACATCTCAGTCAACAAATCACTTAAAGCTTCCTCCAGAAAATTGTTGATAAAGTGAAGAGTCACTTGTGAAGCTGAGTGGCCTGGCCAGATGCCATGGTAGCCAATAGCAGTTTAACTGTATCCAGTCAGAAGCTAAAAAATACAGCATTTATTTCAAGTTGGTTATACCTATCAGCTTTAGGGCATCTTTGCACTTGTGGAGCAGCACAAATGAACCAGAACTTGAAGGAGCACTAACTAAGCAATTTTGTAAATCATTGCAGGGACAGAAGAATCCATCTGCTTTTTTCCCATTTTTTTTTATCAGCATGCAGATGCATTTTCAAATACATAGTACTATTTCCTGAAACAGTATTATCCCTGTCATGTGGCCTCTATATTGAAAAGCTCATCATTGTTTGGAGCAGTTAAATATGAAAGTGTCCTTCCATGCTAACAATATAACTATTTGAACACTGGGTTATTTTCTTTACATCATTCAACAAGCCTCACAATCCTGTCAGCAAGGCAATCTACCGTGGAGGCAGAGAGTTTTATTCTGGGAATAATGTATTCCTTGGACAGCCTGAGGTCACTAGGGTGGATAATCTTTGTCTTATTCTATCTTTAACTTAGTTTTCAGGACACCAAAATACCTCCGTATAAAAGAATAAAACTAACTATTCACTTTTCTTATATATGTGATGGTTGTATCCCTGAAGAGATACCTCGAGGTAGTGGGTATTACCCCCAAATAACAGTATTCAGACGCACCATTTCTAAATGCTTCCCTTGCAAAGAACAGACATAGACACTTGTCTTTGTGTGGTTGAGAATGAGGATCTTAGCACACTTCTTCCCTTCCATTCTGCATCCTGCACCTTTACCATAGCCAGCCTGGTAACAAATAACTTTTGCTCCCCCTTGTGCATTCCCATGTGCATGCAGTTCTATTGTCTGTGTGAAATGGGTGCCCTTTAAAGGGAAAGGCTTCTGGCACTGATTAGATTAGAACAGTTTGGGGAGTTCTGACCTCATAAAAAATGCAAGATAAAGGGTAGGTTAAGGAAGCATTCATAGCCACCCTCTGAGCTTCTGCACCCACGTGGGTAAATTTGTTCCTTCATCCACAGTTCTCCTGTTTTGCCCTCTGGCAGGTCTACAGCAGATACCGCGGCCCCAACACAGCAGTAGCCCCTGTGTGGGAGGGAGGGAGGCAGGAACAAAGGCAGATCAGTACATGACCCCTTCCATCTACTCTGTGTTTGAATCCCATTTCCATTCCACCCCCTGCAGTTCTTCGGGAATAGTGCTTCTCCCTTTGATGGTTTCCATTACATATCCAAGGCTAAACTCAGCATTTGCACCATTAATATTTTATACTGACCCAGAACTCTTAAATTTTATTTATTTATTTTATCCTACAAATGGCTTGCCAAATTAATAATAATTAAACATACACTCACACACCATGGATTTAACGTAGTAAATTGTTGTGATATTTATTATCCATGCAACATCACAGTAAATTAAATGTATTAGATAAAGTGGATGCGTTAGGACCATAAACTGACCAATGTGAGCAATGTTCAAAAGCAGATTTTACCCTTTATTGTATCATAGCATGTGGTAAAAACTACAGCTAGTTCAGTGTGTCTAGCTATGTTCCCACAATGTTCTGTGATTTAAGCTCCAGGTTTTTGTAAAAGTTGAACAACAAATTTAATTTCAAAGCAGATTACTGTCTGTGATAGCAAGTGATTTATAATGAGAAGACTATTTTTATAGTCTGCAGTGTTAGCTAAGGCTGTTAAATTTTCTAGCTCTCCTCATTCTCATGTTTGTCCTGATGGGAAATTACACTTTTGTTTTCAAGTTCTAAAGGTATATTAAAGATTTAGTGAAGGCTAGGCTAGTCTGTGTTAATTTAAAATGCTATTAATCTAAATCCCATGCTAAATTCTGCAATGCCCAAGGCATGTGTCCGTTTCCAGACTGATTCTAGACTAATCAGTGCAAAATACAGAACTTTTAGGAGGGATACCTCATGGTTCTTCATGCTGCATTCAGCTGTTAATTATTGGGAATTATGAACTATTTCACAGTGTATTGTGGAAGAACTTGTCTGTCCTCCCAGGGCCCTCGTATAGAACTGCTCTTAATTTACAACTCATAAAATGAGTCATCTAACAGTGACAAACAAAGGATCCAGCTAGGGATGATGAGTGCTGGCATTAATGCATCTAACGTTTTGGTAACAATAGGAAGATGAAGGAAGCGAAATCCAATGGAGCACATTTTTATTAGTGGTTTGTCAGCCTGAAAAGGCAGGACTAATCCTTAGTAAATAAACTGTGCAGGTTGCATGTAGATTGGGCACAGTGAAGAGGGATGCTTTTAATACATGGGACTATATCCCCATGCAGATGTAGGAGGACCAGCAATCAGTACAGAATTCTTCATGTGAGCTGGCACCTTCTGTGGGCGCTGGGTGAGAACAGTGTTTCAGCCCATCATCACCAAGACATGCAGATGAGAGAAGGCATACCAGCCCATTAAGAGATTGCCATTGCCAATACCTGAAGCTGTCTGTCCCAGATTGTTACAGGTTATGGGCTATTCTCTTTGGCAAACACAAGTAGGCTTTGATGATGGATATATGCAAGTCTATGTAGAAACATCACATTTAGATCATCCTTAATGGGCCTAGAGCATGCAAATGCTAAGTCTCCCTAAATATGTCATGCCTTATCTAAAGTTTGTTCTCATCCAATGAGAACAAACTTTAGATTAGCATAGATTAACTCAATCTAAAATGGGTTAATGCAACATGTGCCTGACATAACTCTAGGGCTGGGAAAGTTCAACCACTCTGTACAGTCCCTGGGCTATGCTGTTTTAGCCCCTTTGACTCTGACTGGGCTATTTTTACTCTCCCAACTCCATGGACCTGCCAGTCCTCCCAATCGCATCAGCTCCCCCCACTCCCAACTGACTGACTTGCAGCTGCCTGTGCAAACACTTGCATGTGGCAATGTGGTGGTTTGGCTAGATCATAGGTGTGTGGGGCTGCAGATAGGCCCTGAAGAGGTCAGCTAGATGGGAGTACAGGTTACGTAGGTGTCAGGTTAGGTTCTTAATCAGAGAACACAGAGCCAGATCCTAGGAGGGCTGAGAGGGAGATCCAAGAGACATAATCCAGGGTGCAAGCCAAGATCAGAAGCCAGGAGAATCAGAGAGCCAGGTGCTGAATTCCAGGGCAGATCTAAGAGCAGGGTCAGGGAAAACCAAAGTTGAGTCAGGAGCTAGGAAAAGCAGATAGCACAATGAATGCAAGACTTTCTGGAGTAGACTGAAGCTGTTTTCAAGGTGTGCTGCAGCCTGAGGCTGCAGGTGTGCTTAAAGGAAATGAGTGGCACTCTGTGCAGCCAGTCCAGTCACAAAGAACCCGGGCAGTTGCATTAGCCTGGAATCAAGGTCAGATGTGGAAACTCAAGAGCTCAGCCCTGATGGGCTCGACTGACCAGAGATCCTAGCAGGAAGAACCTGACCTGGGCTTAGGCAGCTCAAATTAAGCCACTGGATAGAGTCAAGTAATTTGAATGCATGTTTGCACCCCAAGGAAATAATTGTTTTAGCTTTTCTATCATGGATGGAAGATTGATAGTCAATCAGATTAAATTCAACAAGGTGAAGTACAAGTTCCTACACTCAGGGCAGAACAACCAAATGCACAAATGCAGACTGGGAAAGCACTGGCTGGGCTACAGAAAAAAAAGGATCTGGAAGTCCCAGTGGACCATAAACTAAATATGAACCAACAGTGTGTTTTCATGGCAAAAAGTCCAATAATATACTGTATTAACAGAAGCATGGCTTGCAAATCAAAAGAAGTGATTCTCCCATGCTATCTGGCACTGGGTGAGGTCTCACCTGGAATATTGTGTCTAGTTTTAGGCCCCTCACTTCAAGAAAGATGTGGACAAATTAGAATGAGCCAAGTGGAGAGTGACAAAACTGATTAGATGCCTGGAAAATATGATTTACAAAGATGGGCTGAAAGAATCAAGGTGATTTACTTGCAGAAGAGAAGACTGGGAGGGAGATTTGATACCAATTGTCAAATAGCCAAAGGGTGAATATATGGAGGGTGACTATTTCCTGTGACTGCAGGGATTAGGATAAAGAACAATGTCCTTACATTTCAGTAAAGGAAATTTAGGTCAGATAGATATTAGGAAGTAACTTTTCATTGTGGTTAAACATTGGAACAAGCTATCTAAAGAGTCTGTGGAATCTCCATCTTTGGATGTTTTTAAAAGTAGTTTAGACAACACTTGTTTGGTGTTCTCAGGAATGATCCTGCTTTGAGCAGGATAAAAAGTTTGGATTAGATGAGCTCATGTGGTCCCTTCCAATGCTACTATACTGTGACTCTATAATGTCTGCAAAATAATAGCTGTCTTAGAGTGAATCGGCTTCCTAAGCTATGATAGAGTTATTGTCTTCCCCATTCTAGCCTCCAAAGTGAATATGTATATGTAAATAGAGAACATCACAACATACTCTTTCATCAGGCTTGTGTTGATTAAGTAGTGTGTTGCAGGAACAGTGTTACTGATTCCTCAGCAGGGTGCATGATACCAAGGTATTCCAGAGATAGAGCATTTTCAAATTTGGACAAACTGAGACTTTATGCTGGCCCCAGCATCTGGATAGAAACTGATTTTCTGTGGCCAGTATTATTTTGGGAGAGCCTGCCTATAGTTAACTGCCCTGGCTATTAAAGCTGTACTGTGATGTGAAAGCATCTGGTAAAAGATGGCTTAATTACACACAGAGATGTTTCAGGGTGGTATATAATGTGCATTTGGCCAACTGAAGGTATGATGGCACTGCTTACACAATGAATGGTGTGCTTAATGCCATGTATGTAGATTGGGGCCTGCTGTGCCCTGTGCAATATAAGTAAGAAAGGAGAGTATTTTTTACCAAAGTGGATCCATGACAGTATGGGTTTAAGAATCTAGCACAGGTTGCCAAAAATGCACTTCTGATAATCAGGGATGGCTCCAGGATAGAGGATACACACACATGCTTACTATGCAGTGAGAATCATAATAATATGGAATAATGCCACTATGAAAAGGTGAGCATAATATTAGTGCTGCATCATTTTCCCTAAGAAATAACCAACCACACAATCTCTCTATATATTGTTAATCTGTGACTTTATTAAAGTTTTTCTTAGAACTTCCCGTCTATTTTTCCCCAAGCACACTTGCACAGAGGTGACTGATGTGGAGAATAGTCAAGACATTGAGTAGTAGCAATAGTTTAATAAGTTTATAACTATTTAAGACGTACAGTCCATCTTCTACAAACTAGAGGTGAATGAAAACCTGAAACTGATCCAAAAAAATGCATTGCACAAAGAAAATAAGAGAAATAATGATCCCAAAGTGTAATGTCATTATCATGGAATTGCACTTTGTCAGTGCAGTTGTTCTGATTCCTCCCTGGACTGCAGGGGGTTGTCTACCCATGTGTCTTTCCATGCATGGACCACACAGCTCATGAGATACTAGATATGGTAGTATAGCAGGGAAGAGCAGGCTGAAGTGGGCAGACTGCTGGAGTTTTGTGCCAGCTAGCAATCATGTTAAGCAGCTTGCTAAGCAGTTCCCTTTGCTTATTCCTTTATAAATCTCTGTAGGTTGCTCTCAGTTTTTTTCATTTCCTGTGATTCAGCCTTGCTTAGCCTATCCTGATCCAACATCTCCCCCCCAGCAGACCCAATAGATGGTACAACCGTCTTACAAGGTCTTTCTGTATTTCTTATATGCCCTTCTTCTTAGACCTCTTCCTTTTTCACCTAGAAGTTATTGGGTTTTTTTTTTTTCATTGACTGTCAGTGTCCTGGACTGGTAGCTCAGCTCAACAGGGGAGCAAAGCAATAAAATAGCACATTATTTTTCTGTCCAAGGGAAACAAAATGAAAAAAGTGTTTAACTTTTATGTGTCACAGCAAGGGGAAAAGGTACAACTTCTCTCTCCTTAGCAAGTTTCTGTGCTCAGAAGCTGCTGCATTGAAGTTTCTTCTGACCAAAGAATGGTGAGTGCTTGATATTTATTTATTTATTTTTTAAAAGCTTCTGTACGTTTGGTTGAGAGGGCATGCTGGGGACCTTTCACTAGTGGTGCTCTCAACACTATTTCAAGTACTTATTGCTTTAGAATATATTAACTTGCTGGTATTAGAACAGAACAGTTGTTCCAGACCTCTAGTAGAGAGCTATCTGTCTGTGACATGGAGCTTTTTCACTGGTTGGTGATTGATGTAGAGAATAATGTCTGGAGGAGTCTAATGAGCCACAAAGGATGGCATGAGTTGTTCTCTCTGCCTAGCAACCAGATGGGCCATTTGGAGTGCCTTCTGTATGAGAAGATTTTCTACATCATTACCCAAGAGTGGACTAAAATTGAATAAATATGGAAAAGCTGCTGAATTATGTGAGAAAAGGGTGGGTTTTTTGTTTGTTTGTTTGTGAATGGTGTTAGACAAACTTTCAGGAATAAAGTACCCTCCTTCAGGTCCTGGCAGAAAGGCATGTTGCCCAAAAGCTTATCCAACATCTCAAGCAATGATACAAATGGACCAATAAAAGATACAACCAAAAAAAAAAAGAACATCCGTTGTTACTCTCATATTTCCTGGCTCATCACAACTACAGCACTCCAATCTGCCTGCACTAGAGATATACATTTGATCCTTTACCCCAAGGTTGTTGTACCTCTGGGCCCATACTATTGATAAAGTTTAGAAGTGCTTCAGATTTAATAGGACATGGACTGGATTTAATGTCTAGTCTGCATTTGAAAATGATTTAATTCTAGTGTCAGTGTAAAAAAAAGAAAGAAAGAACACAGCAAGATATTTCATGCATCATACCTATCTGTGTGGTTCATCCTTATCTGCATTCTTGAGTTAATACTAATCTTTTGCAGACGTACATATTATATGCCATAATAAATGAATGAGTGCCTTTTTAGCTGTCCTTCCCTGCTCCAACCTGAAATCTTACCAGGTCATATGTGTCTGAGGAGGAGGTGATGTGAAAGTGGGAGCACAGACAGTGAAAAGTATTTGTCCTGCAAATTCTGAATTGATTACCAAAACTGCTCCACAGTACATAAAATTTCCCATTTAAAGTAGTGAGACTATTCATAAATAGGCAAAGCTGGGCATTTCTGTATTGTAATAGCCCCCATGACACTGCCATTACTCTTTTTCAGGCCAAATGATTAGCTGTTTTTTGGGACCATGTGACTTGTTTCTGTAAGAATGAAAAAATGGGGTTCAGTATACTACCTTGTTTATTTAAAGAGGATACAAATAAGGTTCTGTAATAGAAAACTTTCTTTTCCCATGGCCCCAAGCCTTTCCTTCCAGCCTTCTGGAAGCTTTTGGGGGAAGCTCAAACAAATGCACTGTGAGAAGGCACAAGATGACTAGCAGCATGTGTATTGGCTTAGTCTATTCACTGCAAAGAAGATAAGCCTTGCTTACGATGAACCCAGATTAACCTTAAGCCCTCAGTTATACTAGGAACCTTGGGGTACAAGTAACCCTAAACTATTGTCAGAATTTGCATGTGTACAGTTTGGGTTTTTTACAGGCAATACTCAAGTTACAGCACTGGATAATTCTGGAGTAAAACCAATCTGTATGTGGTTTGTATGAAATGTTACACAGATAAATATGTTAACAAATCTAAGCAAACTGTTATGACTGTGCAAAGCAGCAAGTATTCACTTCAGATTCAGATTCAGCCAATTCGGAGGGACAGTGATTCAATTTGGTGATTCGAATCACTGTCCCAGCCAGGAACATTGATCCCCTGGAACTTCTCCATTTCATTCTCAAGCTCCTTCACTATGAGGATCATCTGGCTAAGGAGGGTGTTGCCAGCATTGAGGCTCTCGTAGCCTCAAGGAATGGCTTGAGGACAACAAAAATCTGAGAGATGGTATCCCACTCAGCTCTCTTAAGGGGATCACTGATCCCAGTCTCCCCAAGCAAGGCCATCTCATGGATGCCCTTCTGTTGCTCAACCAGCCTTCCAGCATCGGGTATGTGGAGTTCCATCAAGTCTCCACATCCTGCATGATTTTTTGTGATGGGATGCTCAGCTCTGCCTGTTTGTGCCACAGCAACTTGCCCCACTTGATGCTCCGGTGGAAGTACCCTGCCACCTTCCTGCATTTCAAAATTAACTGGCTGGTAGTGATGGCACCATCATCGGAAGTCCTGTCCCCCTCCAAGGTGTCCCTCACTACAAGATGGAACTTGTGTGCCACACAGCAGATGCCAGCAAAGTTGGCATCACACATTGCCTCATGCACTGTCTTCACCATAATGGCCCCTTTGTTGGTGACCATGAACCCGAGGCTGAGCTTGCCCTGCCCAATGAGCCACCTCTGCATCATGCAGTTCATGACCACAATGATCTCTTGCTAACTTGCTAAATGGGTAATTTATGTTGGTCTTTCACCAGTCCCATGGGATGCCTCTGCCCATTACAGGACTGAGAGGCCTGAGTGAGGGAGATTCCTTACCTTCCATCAATGCTGACATCATGAAGGAACACCTTGAGAGGCTGGATACCTTCAAGTCAGCTGGCCCTGACAGTCTACATCCCAGGGTACTCAAGGAGCTGGCAAGCATCATAGCTTAGCCCCTGGCACGGATCTTCAAGAACTCCTGGTGCTCTGGTGAAGTGCCCGAAGATTGGAAGAAGGCCAATATGGTGCCTATCTTCAAAAAAGGGAGGAAAGTGGATCTGGCAAACTACAAGTTCATCAGCCTGACCTTTATCCCAGGGAAGGTTTTAGAAAAGATTATCAAAGAGGCCATTCTTAACAGACTGGCCGATGGCAACATCCTGAGGGGTAGCCAGCATTGGGATGTTGCAGGTAAGTCTTGCTTGACCAATCTCATTTCCTTTACAACAAAGTGGCCTATCACCTGGACAAGGGAGAGGAAAATGATGTCATATATCTTGACCTTAAAAAAGCCTTCGATCTGGTATCCTATGATCACCCCTTGGCAAAACTGGCCAACTGCAGCCTCCATTACTCCATGATCCACTGGCTAGGGAATTGGCTCCGTGTTCAGACCCAGAGGGTGGTGGTTGATGGAAGTCAATTGTCGTGGTGCGCTGTGACCAGTGGGATCCCTCAAGGCTCTGTCCTTGGACCTATATTATTCAACATCTTCATTAATGATGTGGACATTGGAGTCAGAAGCAAACTGGCCAAGTTTGCCGATGACACCAAACTTTAGGGTAAAGCATCCACACCTGAGGACAGGAGGGTGATGCAGGCTGACCTTGACAGGCACAGGAAATGGGTGGATGAGAACCTGATGGTGTTTAACAGTGAAAAATGCAAGGTTCTCCACCTTGGGAAGAAAAACACACCACATGGTTATAGGCTCAGCAGTGCTACTCTGGCTAGCACTACACACGAAAGGGAATTGGGGGACATGATTGACCAGAGGTCAGGAAAACAAACCTTATGATGAGAGGCTGAGAGCCATGGGACTCTTCAGCCTGAAAAAGCACAGACTCAGGGGTGATCTGATGGCTGCCTATAAGTTTATAAGGGGTGCTCACCAGAATCTGGGGTAACGTTTGTTCACCAGAGCATCCCAAGGGATGAAAAGGTCAAACAATCTTAAACTCCTCCATGACCATTTCAGGCTGGACATAAGGAAGAACTTCTTTACTGTCCAAGCCCCAAAGTTCTGGAATAGCTTGCCACTGGAGGTGGTTCAAGCACCTACTTTCAATGCCTTCAAGAGAAATGTGGATGTTTGTCTTGCTGGGATCCTATGACCCCTGCTGACTTCCTGCCCCTGGGGGAGGGGATTGGACTTAATGATCTTCTGAGGTCCCTTCCAGCCCTAATATCTATGAAATCTATGAAATCTCCCTTGCTGTGTGGGACTCATCTATCACCTCTGCTTGAAGGAGAGCCCATGGATGTCCTGAATGATCACACCAGTGCCCTGTGAGGGAGAGGTAGGTATGATCTCCACTCCAGGTGCTCCAGATGTCTGAGGTGAAGTGCAAGGCTACCTGCTGACTGGCTTTTTGCAACTCCTCCCTCACGTACTACCTGCATACCTCATACAGGAAGGGCACCACTGTCCTAAAGGTGATGCATGCAGGCACTTGGTATGATGAGGCCACAAATGTCATGAGCCGCCTGAATCCTAGACAGTCAAGAAAGGAGAAGGGCTGGCCATCTGCAGCAAGCATCTCCCCAGTGCTCTGGGTGACCTCGCTTGCCTTAGGAAGGCACCACCCTTTGTCTCCACCTTTCCCGCACTGGCCCAGGATGGCCTGCCTCTGCTTCTTAGGGACAGGGGCTTTGGAGTAAGAGGAGGACTTTTTTTTGGACACGCTCCCACTGGTGCCCAGCTGAGGAGAAACAAGGGCAAGGGAGTGCTGCCTCCTGAGATGCAGCAGCATCACTGTGGTGGCAGTGTTTCATGTCCTTGCTCCAGCTGAACTGCCTTCAGTATATGTGGGATCATCTGCCACCTCAAAATGATCCCACACTACACTACCCAGCCACTTCTGGGTTGAAAGTGGGAATCCTGCCTTATCCCCCTCCTCACCATATAGAGGCACAACAACAGGAGGTGCTGAGTCGCCTGCTCCCACAATCTCATCCAAAGTGCCTTCCAGAGAAGGAGACCTGCCTCTAGGGGAACTTTGAGAGGTTTAGAGCACAAACTCAGATTCCCCCTTCTTTCCCAGAATTTCCTTTGCTATAACACTCAGCTCCTCTGCTTCCAGATCTAGCTCCTCCTCTAGCACTGGAAAGTTCATGTTGGGAACTGAAATTGGGGTGGAGAACATCGTGCTGCTGCTGGTTAGTGCTGTCAGTAGTGGTGGTGCAGGTGCAGATACTACTACCACCTCCTTGCTCCCACTAGCAGCAGAAGACTCATTGCAGCCAGGGAAGAGGGTGTGTCTATGTTTGGGGTGGGGGGAACTTGCAGCTTTCCTTCCGCCCCTCTTCCTTACCTGCCAGAAAACTTGGCACCTGCCTTTCCAGCACTTCCATAATGTTTGGTGTGCTTCAAAATGTGTGTGTGTGTGTGTGTTTGTGTACTATATGTTGTGCTTTCCTGCACAGTGATAACATACTGTTAGGGAAAACACAGATTTATTTTCATGGGAGGAAAGAACTGAGACAGATCAACAAGAAAAAAATAGCAGATTTTTGGGGGAAGAATAAATTGAAAGGAATGGACAGGGATAACAATAGGGACTGTAGGCAAAGGCAAGAAGGAAAGGATTGGATACAACTTACAAGAAGAGAGACTAGGTAGCAGGAGAATAAGCCTTTCAGATTGTGCTGCTCCAAGAGAGAGACAACTCACAAAAGGCACAGATCACTTCAGAGACAGCTTTATATGTCCCTCCCCCAGAGCACTGTGATTGAAAGGGAACTCAGAGAAAGATCACAGTCACTGGCCAGCTACAGTTGTCAATGTCAGAGCAATGTTTTCCCACCCCTCCCCGCCATCCCATCTCAGCCTTTTCCATATATAGAAGATTACCCCATCCCCCTCTCTCTTCTCAGTTTCCGTTTGCTGCAAGCCTTCCAAATCTCTCTGAATCAGTTTGAAGGCTTCCAATTTGATTCAGACCTTTTAATGGGTCTTCCAATTTGATTCAGATTCAGAGATTTGGCTGCCAAATCGGACCAAATCTCCTCCAAATCAAATCAGCTACTGAAGTTTCCCATAGCCCCACAAACTATTTATAATGAGCAGATGCAATAATTGGAGGCTTCTGTTCTGTGTAATCCTAGTTAGGCCCATAAAACTTGATAATTCATAGCTTCCTTATCCCAAAATTTCAATTAGATTTAATTTGAATCTTGCCCTTTATAGACATTTGGAAATCATGCATAAGATCCTAAGTTGTAAATTGGCCAGCTCCATTGATTTTAATTGGCTTGAATTCATTGACACTACTGCAGTTTATTTCACATAATAATATGCCCCCTTCATCCTCTAAATGCAACATTGTGTACACACACACACGCACACAGAAACATGCATATGCATGTGACAATTTGCCAGTGGCTATCTATTCTTTTTCATTCTGTGGATTCACTCATAGAAAACAAGTCTGTTCATAAACTCCAGTTTTTAGCTGTTTGGTGATCAAAATGTTGCATTCTGCAATCAGTCAGGACAAAGAATAAGTGCAAAGAACCCCAGCATCAAGAGTCAACCTTGAGAAGAGAACATGTTTTATGTTTCTCTTGTTCAAATATTTATATTTGAACAACAGAATTTTAAAATAGAGGGAGAAAATATACAAACTTTTACTAGCTCCAAAAAACAAAATATTTTCAGACACACAATCTTAAAGCTCTGTGTATGTTTATTGTGTAAGTGAATTGCTTAAGAATTATTTGCAGAATTGCTTAATGCAAAGTCAAGAGATGCAAATTCTGTTCCACGTAAGCGCAATACATTACCAACTTAAGTGTCCTACTGATAAAAGACATAAACTTATTAAACCTAGGCTTAAATAACCCCTCTAGCTGCAATTGAGAAGTTAGTCATAATACAAAGTTAATCCTGGTTATTAAGATTTCCCCACCAATAAGCTCTATGATATATAAAATAGACCCTACTATAGCACCTCTATGCTTTACATACTAAGACTTGCACCCATATGAACCATATTAAGTAAAAAATATATATAAAAGGAAGAAATGAAAAGAAATACAATAATCAGCATTTAGCCTAATACAGCAGCATGGAAGGATCTATATAATCACCTACTTAGTGGAAGCTGCTTGTGCAGTAATTCTCAGTAAGCACTGGCTCCTGAGATCCCTGGTAAAGCTATGAAAATTCACTCCTTAAATAGATGATAAAACTATTTCCTGTTGTCAGCAAACAAAAAATTGCAAGCACAGCCATAAGTCATTATGAATCATTTACATCATTTTGGAACCTAATTTGAGTTGATTAAAACTATCTAGACTGATCTATCTATGTACTAACAGTCAACAAGTCTGAGGCTGAATCGATTCAACATGTTCAGGTTAATCTAAGATGCATAGATTGAACTGATAAGCAAGTGAACAGACATTCACTTCTGATTCTGAAAATACAGCTGCATGCCTACAGTGGCTCAGGCCAGAAGCTGGGAGGTGCTACTGCTTAGCTGGAGCAGACAGCTTGGCCGATGCTAGCATGCTCACCCTGTGAGGGGAGGTTTGTTGGGGAGGTGGAAAGCATCATGGGATGTTGGGGGACTGAGAATTAACTTGAATCTGGAGCATATCTGGGACAGAAGTTCAATAAACTGATTTAACCTAAATCACTTAAGACTGATACTGTATCCATCCAGGTTTGTCTTAAACTGGTTTCAGCCATTTTAAAAGTGGTTTATGTGTATTGAACTTCTATTGTGTTACAGATATGAACTGGTTTCCAATCTCGTATACTGGTTTATGTCTCATTTCTGTCCATTGCCATAATGATGTCAATGCTATCTCAAGAATTTCAATCTCTTTTCATACCTATAAACATACCCTATAGTATCTTACAGTGATGTATGAAAGCATTATTACCCATATTTTCTGAACTAATTGGTGTTTTTTTAAAGATCTGGGACCTAGTTCAGCTATAGAGAGTAACTGTAACCTACCAAAGGCTTGGGAATAATATCTTCACCAGACTTACTGTGTCATATTAGCCTGTAAGTGTATAAAATTACACCTATACAAGTACAGAAGGTGAACATTTAAAATCAAACAAGTTGAATGAGCCTATTTACTGCTAAAGGTACTTACAATTTTCTATGCTATGGTTATTTTATGGCTTTATATTTCTTCCTTGCTCAATGCATTAGTTTAAGCAAACATGCACTAAGGATTCACACCAATAAACAACTTTGCTTTAAGCAACCACTTTGAATATCCTCCCTATTATTTTCTCTGATGAAGTTTTTTGTAAGCTAGCTGATTGACTTCTACTCACTACTGATACTATCTCAATAATAAGAAAAATGTTCTTAAAGAGGATCAATGGGTATTTTCTTTCTTTATTCTTATTTTGTAAATGGGGTTAAATGCATGCTGGGGTTTTGGCACATCAGGTTCAGGTGTTAGGAGTTGGAATATTTGCTGTAATTAGCTTTCTGATGAGGAAGCAAGCAGGAGAAAAAAGAGGCACCTGAGAGCAGAGAGGGGAAGTTACTGAAAGCTGTGGTGTCAGATTGAGCTGGACTATTGCCTGGAAAATATTCTCAGTCATAGAATCAGTTTATGAACTAGAAGAGTAGCTGGAGGAGGGCTTGAAAATGAGGGCCTGATGTGGCAATAATCCTTGGCATTATAAAATAAATATATTATTTTCAGAATGCAAAGGCTGAATGTGTGTCACTAGCTAGTAGTGTAGTTTAACCCTAAGAAGGGGGGAATAAGATGTCCCATAGTCTCCTCTACTTACCTTACCTTTGAATTATTTACAGAGCTTATGTGAATGATGATCGATTTCCCTCTCGTGTTCCATCCATTCTCCCTCCCAGGAAGCTATAAAATCATTCTGGCGGGTCCAGATGGATCTACACGTACATTCTTCTTTTCCTTGTTCCTTTCTGTAGCCGCGCATTGCTTTGCTTGCAGGTGGCAGAAAGAAGCTAATGAGGGAGTCGCCTGAACAAAAGAGGGCTCAGCCTGGTACTATATAAGTCCAGAGCCTGCACCGGTTAAGTAGTCTCTCCCAAGCAACCAAGACTGAGGAGCTCCTGGCTCCTGAAGTAACTGGATATTGCAGGATAACCCTGCAGGTCTGGGAACTGAAGTAAATCCCCGGGACTAAGAAAACCTACTGTGGCCTTTGTTTATATTAAACCCTTAGAGGGGAGAGGTGTCTGCCAAAGGTAGGTGATGCTTCTTGTTTATTTATTTGAGTTTGCCTGGTTGTTTAGCCTTGAGCCCTGTTGAGGAAGGCTCAAGGCCTATTTAGAGGACTGGTAACCCAAGAGCCTTAGGCTGAAACTGGGTCCCAGTGAGGAACCAAGGAGCCTAGATAAAAGCTGAGACCCAAACCCAAAGGTTCAAGAGCCCAGGGAAAGGTGGAGTCAGGCCAGAGGGAACACAAACCCAGAGTAGACCAAGTCAAACTAGATGGTCTGAGAGTCCAGAGGAGGGGATGTGTATGGGACTAAGGGTCCAAGAGACCAGAGGAAGGACTGCTTGTGGGACCAAGTGTCCAAAAGTGCCGAGGGAGACTGAATAAGGGACCCAGGGTTGGAGAAGGCTGAGTGTATAAAGAGAAAGATCAAAGAGTGCATCCATGAGGCTTGGGGCACAGAATAGGGTAGGTGAAGGAGCCATGTAATTTGCCCTTAAGGCTCTTAATGGCTTCCAGGGGCCTATTCAGGCTGAGAGGGAGACTTACCAAGCCTGAGGGTTGGTTCAAGTCTAGTGAGTCTCAGAAGAGATCCAATGGGAACTTAGGGCTCATTCTAATGCCTGTTGACAGTCTCCCCAATCAACCTATACTATTTAAGAGCAAGGCATGGCAGGAAAGTAATCTAGGGAGAGTGGCATTAGAGTTTGAGCCCAGCAGGATGAACAAGGCCAGTAGGGGGTGTCATGGCCACCGCAGTGGCAATGAGCCTGTCACAGTCTCTTTAAACTTTAGGTTGGACACAGTACGAGACTCAACCAAAATAAAGGTTTTCATCAGGCTGAATTCAGCTGGATTATTTTGTTGTGCTAAAGTTTGTCCAGGTTTGGCAACTCCTGATAAATTTACTTCAAATGCTAGTATCTAGTAGGTCAGGAATTCAGGTATAGTTCACAATTTAAAACGTTGGTTTAAAAATTGCTACTTTTGCATAAGAAAGAATGGCTGGGCTTTAAAGAGGCATTAGATACTTAAGAAATTAGGAGTCATGTAATTTACTTACTCAAATATATGGACTGAAATGTCTAAAGTAATTTGCTTGCATATCTTTCAAAGTCAGTATTCTACCAACCACTTTCTAGATCACCACAAGTCTTCTTTTAGTCATTATTTAAAGCCTTAGTCCTACAAGGAAGAAAGTATGGTACTGTATATGTCAAGAAACTCTTTTTCTTGGAAGTTTTATTGTCTATTATGTTATTCAAATTCTGCCTTGTTCTCTGAATTATTTAAACAAATAAGAGCTAGACTGTTCTCAGTGGCAGTAGATGACAGAACAAGGAGCAATGGTCTTAAGTTTCATAGTTTCATAGTTGGTAGGGTCGAAAGGGACCTGAGCAGATCATCGAGTCTGAACCCCTGCCATGGCAGGAAAGAGTACTGGGGTCAAACAACCCCAGCAAGGTGTTTGTCCAGCCTCCTTTTAAAGCCCCCCAGGGTAGGAGCCAGCACCACTTCTCTTGGAAGTTGGTTCCAGATCCTAGCTGCCCTGACAGTGAAGTAGCACCTACTGATATCTAGCCTGAATCTGCCCTCTGCCAGCTTGTGACCGGTATTCCTGGTCACTCCTGGGAGTGCTCGGGGGGAACAGGGACTCCCCTAATGCCTGCTGGTCCCCCCTGACCAGTTTGTAAATGGCCACTAGATCCCCCCGCCTCAGCCTTCCCTTGTGGAGGCTGAACAGGGTCAGGCCCCTTAACCTCTCCTCATAGGGCCTGCCTTGCTGACTCCTGATCATGCAGGTGGCCCTCTTCTGGACCCTCTCCATGTTGTCCACATCCCTCTTAAAGTGCGGTGCCCAGAACTGAACGCAGTACTGCAGCTGTGGCCTGACCAGTGTTGCATAGAGGGGAAGGATCACCTCCTTGGACCTGCTTGAGATGCATCTGTGGATGCATGCCAAGGTGCGGTTGACTTTCCTGACCACTTCCCCACACTGTTGCCCATGTTCTTTTGGCATCAATAATGATTCCAAGATCCTTTTCTGCCTGTGCACCGATGAGAAGGGAGTTCCCCAGCCTGTAGGTGTGCTGCTGTTTCTTCCTCCACAGACGAACTTGCACTTGTCAGTGTTGAAATCCATCCTGTTCTCATCCTCGCACCCCTGTAACCTGTCTAGGTCTGATTGCAGCCTATTCCTCCCTTCTGGCATACCCACTTCTCCCCACATCTTAGTGTCATCTGCGAATATGAACAGAGTGATTTTTACACCCTCATCCAAGTCACTGATGAGGATGTTGAACAGCGTGTGCCCAAGGACTGAGTCCTGTGGAAACCCACTGCCCACATCCCTCTAGGTTGAAACTGACCCGTCCACCACCACTCTCTGGGTGTGGCCCTCCAGCCAACTAGTGACCCATTTGACTGTGTAGGTGTCGATGCCACAGTCCCCTAGTTTTTTAATGAGAATGGGGTGAGAGACAGTGTCGAAGGCTTTCCTAAAGTTCAGGAAGACTACATCCACTGCTACACCTGCGTCTAAGGATTTTGTGACCTGGTCATAGAAGGCCACCAGGCTGATCTGACAGGACCTGCCTCTAATGAACATGTGTTGGTTACCCCTAAGCATAATCTCCCCTGCTGGCACCTCGCGGACATGAACCAGGATAGCTCTTTCAAAAAGCTTACCTAGGACCCAGGTAAGGCTGACTGGCCTATAGTTTCCTGGGTCCTCCTTCCTTCCTTTTTTGAAAATGGGAACCACATTGGCCATTTTCCAGTTCTCTGGCACCACACCAGAGCACCACGAGTGCTCGTAAAGCCATGCCAGGGGTCTCACAATGACCTCTGCTAATTCCCTCAGCACTCTGGGGTGGAGATAGTCAGGACATGCTGATTTAAATATGTCCAGTCCCTCCAGAAGTTCCCTGACTAGGTCCTCACTGATGCTAGGCCTGGGTGCAACTCCCCTGGGACCTACAGGGATCCCAGTGGGGAGGTGACCCTATCCCTGCTTAGAAAAATGGAGGCAAAGAAATCATTAAATAGGTTAGCTTTGCTGTCTGGTGCAATGACCAGATTTCCTAGTGTGTCCTGCAGAGGCCCCATCTTACCCAATACCTTCTTTTTACCCCCGTGTATTTAAAAAAAGACTTCTTGTTGTCCTTGATCTGGGTAGCTAGTCCCAGTTCAATCTCTGGCTTGGCCTTCCTGACCACCCCTCTACATCCCTGAGCAACTGAGGTATAGTCCTCCCATTGGGTGTACACCTCCATTTTAGCTAGGAGGTGTTCCCGTATGCTTTCGGTGAGCCATGGGGGCTTTTTTGCCCTCTTTCCCCCTTTGATTCACATTGGGATTACATCCCTATGGGCTTGGAGGATTGTGTCCTTAAGGAACGACCACTCTTCCTGGATACCCGACTCCCCTCCCCTCTGGGACCTCAGTGCCTCCCAATTATTCTCCTTACCTCATTGAAATCCTCCCTCTTGAAGTCCAGGGCTGCTGCCTTGCTGCAGGCCTTTGCCACCTTGTGCTGGATGGTGAATTCCAGCAGGCAATGATCACTGTCACCCAGGTGGTCGAGCACCTGCAGACCCCTCACCAGATCATCCCCTGTGGCCAGGACCAGATCCAACAAGGCATTTCCTCTGGTGGGGCTGTGCACCTCCTGCATTAGATGAAGGTCCTGTATCTCAACTAGGAACCTACATGAGTGTTCAGAACTGGCTGACTGATCTGCCAAGTAGATGTCTGGAAAGTTCAGGTCACCCATTATGACCACGTCCTTTGACCTAACTACCTCCATGAGCTGACTTAAGAATTCCTGGTATAGCTCTTCCCCTTGGTTGAGTGGTCTGTAGTAGCCCCCCACTGTTAAGTCCCTTTCCCTTTGACTTCCTTGTATTCTAACCCAGAGCACTTCAGTGTGCCCCTCCTCTGACCTAGTGCCACTCGCTGAGAATGTGTATTTCTCCTTGACATAGAGGGCCACACCCCTACCTCTCCTCCCTGTCCTATCCCTCCTGTACAGCTTATAGCCCTTGATATTCACTGCCCAGTTGTACATTGGGTCCCACCACATTTTGGTGAGCCCCGCTATGTCTGGGTTGGTGTTAGCTAGCAGGAGAGTGAGTTCCTCCTGCTTGTTACCCATACTACAAGCATTAGTGTAGAGGCATTTGAGGCCTCCTGAACATGCATGCACTGGCCCCCTAATCTCAGAACTACCCGAGCCCCTGTTGCTTACCTGGTTATTTGTTCCACTTGTCATCGGTCTAGGCAGGGCTGTTCTTGTGGGTGATGCTTGGTTTAGTGGTCCAAGGCTTCCTCTGCCCTCATTTTCCCCTTCCCCAGATAAGCATAGATCAGCCAACCTAGTCGAGAATACACACTTACCTTTGGGGGAAAGGTGAAGCCCATCCCACCTGAGCATGTCTCTCATCCTGATGTGTGGGTCATTGTCTAGGAAGCCAAAGCCTGCCTCGAAACACCATTCCTGAAGCCACAAGTCGACCTCTCTGATGCAGGTCTCGTGTTGTCTTCAAGTTGCAGCAAGAGAAGTTTTAAAGTTAGATATTAGGATAATTTTTTCTTGTGAAGAGGGTAGTAGAGCATTGGAAAAGGTTACCAAGAGAGGTTGTATAATCTCCACCTTTGGAGATTTTTAAGACCCAGCTAGACAGAGCCTTGACTGAAATGACCTAGTTGGGGATAGTCCTGGTTTGAGCAGGGGGTTGGACTAGATGACCTTCTGAGGCCCATTCCAACCCTAACTTTCTATGATTCTATGATAACAAAGATAATTGACTTCTGAATACCATACATATGGGCCAAACTCTATTTTCTGTTTTACAGGCAAGGCTCCTTTTATTTTTGCACTCATTTCAGCCCTTCCCTGATTTATTATTTTTTTAATCCCATTACATTTGTTCCAGTATTCATATATTTTCCACCCAGAAGTTTCTACTATTATCATCTATTCCAATTTCCTGAATACAATGGAATAGAGGTGTGGCAGGGCACTGTGGTTGCGTGCCACTTTAAGGGCCTGGATCTGGCAGCCACCAGGTTTCTGATGAGAGCAGTCATTTTGGAATCAGGGACTGCCCATATAAACAGGGCAGTTTGGCTGCTAGAGGCCAGGCAGCAACATCACCTGGCCAGAGGGCTGCTGATATCATCTGGAGGGAAGGGAAGAGCTGTAGGGGATGGTAGTGAGGCTCCTCATCTTGGGTATGACCTAAAACTGCCTGGTGGGGCAAACTTGGGAATGGGTGGCCTGGTGGGGCTCCCAGTGGCATGGGAGCCCCCAGGAAATTCCAGGCCCATTACCACCCTGGTGAAAGGTGGGTTGGGGTGCCTTAACCCCTATCCCCCATGACCAGGTGGGTTACCCTTTGTTTTGGAAGGCCCAGAGAGTGGACCCTCATAGACTCAGGCTGTCTGAGTTTCCCCTGATTGGCCCATGCTGGGGCTAGGACCGGAAGGGTCAAAGGGCCAGGGGCCCACCGCAAGGGATGCTCAAGAGCTAAGGGCCTGGGGTCCTGACTGGCCTGGAGGTGGGCCAGGGCTAGATGAGCTGAAGGTCCCGGTGAGGGGATCACACCTGAAGGGGAACCAGCTCAGGGAGTTATGCTGCCTGGTGTGACGGCGGAAGAGGCCACCTGAGGGGAGGAATCTAGGTGGGGTTCCATAGGAGGATTCTGGGGCCCACTGTGGTGGCTGGTGATTAAAGGAACATTGAGATGCCATCTGCAAGGCTTGGGCTGCCGTGTAGGGGAGGAAAGGAGCTGCAGGTAGCACCTCCTGGCATCGGGGCAGGAAATGGGCAGCCTCCAGCTTACTAACATCTAATTAATTATAACAAAAAGGCATGGTGGGTGAGAACACGGGTGGTTGGCCCAGGAACAGGTGGGTGGGCCACGGTTAGATTGGTCCCGAGCAGGCCCCCTGTTACAAGAGATCATTCAGACCTCAGATTACTCTGATCCTGTAGATCTTACTTTCATCTGTAAAGAAGGGCATGCTTAGAGAACAAGAGAAACTACTGTGAGCTCCTGAGTTCTAATTGTACCTTCTTTTTTGCCTAAAGGAAAGCCAGTTTATGTCTCTCCTTTAGTTTCTTTGTGTACAGAATTGAAAATTGCTTACTTTGGAATAAGGATTATAAGGATATTTGAAAGTGCAAGCATTATTTTAGTACGTTATTTCATTACGTATAACTGATTAGATCATTTTAAGGCACAATAATTAATTTGCTCATGTAGCCAGTCTAAATTAATTGTGCAATTAACTAGGTGAGTGATAGTGGACTTTATTTTGAGTTCAGGCATAATACAATATGTTCCCAGGACTGTGATATGTATCATCTACTTAACTATAGGAGCTGCATTCAGAAAGCAGGAAAAGCATATGTCTGGAAGTGTGGTGTTGACATTTCAGCCATTGGGTTTGCACAAAAAGTTGAAATTAAAATCAGGTCAGACATAGTAAAAATGTTTTAATAGTTAAGACAAGAGATTGTGCCTCATTCTTATTACAGAAATGCAAATGGCAGCTCTTGTTAGAATGACCTATTTTAGTGAAGTTGTGCTAAAATATAGATTTCATTATAAAGTTTGGTGGATATAAAGAAGCATAGTAAGTGCACCATACTGTATGTTTACAACGCAAGCTTCCCCATCCTTCCTTATGAGTTATAGTCTTCTGGTCACACAGGCTTATATGTAGGAACCTCAATAACTCTCACCATTATAGGATTTGAGGCTCTTAGGGCCCTTCTACATACATAAGTAAAGGTGCCATGGAATCTAATGCTCAATCCACATAACTGAATCTCATACTGTACATGACAGAAGGCATAATTGTGGGATCATGAAGCAGATCCCATCACACTTAATTGCCAGTACAGGGGGTGCCCAATCCCAGGATTCCTATGCACCAGCAAGAAGCCATCTTCCCACTCTCCCCAGCCCCTTGAAATGCATAAATATATGTAACATGTAGAGTGGGCCTTACAATTATAAATATTTTTCTTTGAGTAAAAAATATAGTTGTACTCTTTGTCCTTATGGAAGCTAGATCTTTTTAGCTTTTTATGAAGTAGACTTTCTTTCTTTTCTTCTTTGTTTTATCAGTTGAATTTTGTCAGAAGGCTACTTTTCTTCCTTAATGAAGGGCCCTCAGTATCTTTCCCTAAAGTTTTTTATAGATATATAAAATGTATATTGGTATATAGGTACTTTAACTATATAGTTTATATGTATGTATAAATTATAGTTTAAGTAGGAGTCATATCTAGCTCGAAGTGTGTTCTGCAATGGTATACCTAGTTGAAATCCCTAGCAGCTTGTTGAGGTTATTTTCTTACTAGTCACGCTTCATGGGAATTTGTTGTTCAAAAATGATTTTCTCTTTTGAACAGCACAAGAGGCTCATCAATGGAAACAGACTGACCAAAAAGTGCACACATGTCAAAAATTTTCAGGCCAACAGATCAATAAGTAGGTGTAACTTGAAAAGCTGAAATCATTCTGGATGGTCACTGGAGAGAGCCTAAAACTAATTTTAATGAGCGATTATCAGGAGCAGTTGATTTATGCCCTGTGTACTGCAAAGGAAAATAAGAGAGGAGGCATGAACTGGATGGGCTAATCAATGTCAAGAAATATTATTCCTTTGCATTTGTACCACTTCCTGTGCTTGACCTAAACCATTGATGGTATTATTGTCAGCAAGGATGCACTTAATCTACAAGAGAAGCAGTATGACCCCAGAGTATACTCAGGTTGCATCATATAATCACAGGTTTCTTTATTTCCTTAGCAAATCCTAAAAGTATCACAAATGTATAGCAGAAGCACGGTACACTCATGTCATTCTCTTGAATAAACATTTGCCATCTTATCAGGGGATAGGTATATTACCTCATGCACAGACTCAAATAATAGAGAGTAAATATTATAAAATAAAGGTCTGAAACAATCAGTTTGTGGAAAAAAAATTATCATTTGAAAATTATTCATCTGAACTGTTTGGCAAATACCTAGTAGTGATAAACCATGTTTGCAGACATTCAAGAAATATTTCTCTCATGAGCAAGAGTATTCAAGCTAAGGTTTTGGTGAGGGAGCAGGAGTTTGGACTTTATAGACTCTAGAACTCTTGATAGAGACAATATCTTTTATTAGCCCAACTAAATAGTTGCAAAAAAATTCTCTATTTGCAAGCTTTCAGGCTCACATGCCCTTCCTCAGGCAAAGGAGAATGCACAGATTGTAACGTTTCTCCCAGGTAGAAATGAAACTTCATATTGCACAATATGAAGAATAGAAAGATGTTATAGGTTCCTTTTGGTGGAAACATTCATTTTATGCAAATTAGCCTCAAATAAAGGTTGGAGCAGTTTGTTTACCTTCAAGGTATCTGATGGCAAGGAGGGTGTTGACTTTTTCTTTCTTCTTGGTAAGATATTTTCTATTGCATGGGAGAGAGGGTCAATGTTGATGGAATGTTTCTCCTGGCTGAGGCAGTTTTCTTGTGTAGAAGTTGTTTTCCAGGTATGCAAATTGAGCTCAAACAAAAGGCTGGGGCAGGGGTGGAATTCTCTGGGGGTTGGATTTTTGCTTCTTTTTTGTAAAAATTATGAAGTTTGTATTTCAAAGTGGCTAACTGTGGTATCTTACATGTTTCAGGGATACAGGTTTTAGCCATGTTGATCTACAGGCAAGGTCTACAGCCTTGCACTACTGACTCCATGGAGAACTGGCAACCTAACTGAATGTTCTCACAAGGAGGAATACTGGAGGTTACCAACCTCCATGCAGCCAGGACAGGAGCTATGCTACAGCTGGTTCCTTCCCCTGCAGCTAACTATTAGCTACAGAGGGGAGTTAAAGCTAAGTGTAACACCATTAATTCTCACTTAAATTTCTTCTCTGAAATTTTTCCAGTAGGGAATGGTACCAATTCCATGGCAGTTCCTCAAATTTCTTCCATTATACTGTTCCAGGCTCCCCAAATCACTGAGCTGCAAACACAAGGCAAGACCTGTCTCTTTCAATGTATATGCAAGTGGTGTCCACCTGTGATGTTTCATTTGGATATCCATACTTGTGTGGATTTTCTGCTGCCTTCTATAGTGGGACAAAAAAGAAGGGAGAAAGGGATGCACAAGATTTTCTTTTAAAAACATATATACTAATATGATATAATTGAGTGGTGTAGCTACACTTGAGTCTCAGAAACAGGATTTCTTGGCTCAGGATAAACTTTGTGATCCTTCTGATGCTCAGGTTAGGTAGTTTAAGGATAACTTTGGTATCTCTGTTATGCTGCAAAACCATTTAGATTGTTTTGAGGCTTTTTATGTCTAACACATAGCCCTGCTCCTATGATGTGCCCTTAACTTGCACTTCTGTTTCAAAGAGCCACTCATATGCCCTCACGGTCTAGTTCCTTTGGGGAAAAAGCATCATAAACAAAAACAAGCAGTTGCATTACTTTCACCTGGCTTGACAGTGATCACATGAGAGAAATTGTTCAAAGTGACCTACAAAAACAGAGGAACCCTGCTTAGGTGAACATAACATTTTTATTTTAAATGAATGTATCCTCTAGATACGCTGAGGATGTGTTAAGTTATATAAACTGCAAACATTAACTTAAATGCTGTACTAAAGCAAGAGGAACAGAGTCTGCAGTCCTGTGAGTCTGGTGCTGGACTGGGAATTATAGACCCGCATTCCCTTTCTAAATTAGGTGTTGATCTGACTACACATGAAACTGTAGGCAAGTCACTTCACCTTTCTGGGCTTCTGCTTTTCTACCTGCTTTTAGTTATATAAATTACATGTTTGCATAATGCTGAGAAACTGATATAAACTGGGATCTGTAGTTGCTAGTGTAACACAATAAAACAAAAACAATTATTGAACACTGCCTAAAGTAAATGGCAATAAATGCTCATGAAGGCTTATTTTTAAAAATCTAAAATTAACACAAAACCTTTATGCCTTTTTCTCTACAAGCACTATAGCTTAACACAGACATCCAAAAAGCCTGAGGCTGAATTGATTAAATCTTCTCAGGTTAGTCTAAGCTGTGTAGATTGAACCAATAAGCAAGTAAACACACTTTTACTTCTGACTCTGGAAATGCAGCCACATGCCTGCAGTGGCCCAGGCCAGAAGCCAGGGTGGCTAGACCACAACTCCCTGCTCGACTGGAGCAGACAGCTTGGGCCAAGGCTAGCCTGCCCATCCTGCAAAGGGGTATTTGTGGGAGAGATACGAAATATCCTGGGATTCTGGGGACTGTGAGTTAACTTAAATTGATTTATTGAACTTCTGTCCCAGATCCCTTCCAGATTCAACTTAAATCAGTTAAGTCTTATACTACATCCATTTAAGTTTATCTTAAACTGGTTTTGACCATTTGTAAAGTGATTTATGTGCACTGAACTTCTTTTGCGTTCCAAATTTGAACTGTTTTCCAATCACTTACACTGATTTATGTGTAATTTCTTTCCCTAGCCTATAAGAACATATACCTCCAAATAAGCCTCAAATGTCAAAAAATAAAAATAAAGTATCCTTGCATAGGTCTTCTTTAGTAAGAAACATCAGAGAGCAGTTTAAAAGCTTTTAAACTAAAGAAATAATGCTCTCTAAGCTTCACAACTTTAGGAAGTGGAGTGTGCTAATAGATGCTTCAGGGGGAAAGAAGAATCTTTCCTTTCAGATAATGAAATGATTATACAACTGTACTTTAGTAATGTGTCGCCTTCTGAAAGAAGGGAGGAATATCTGGTGAATCTGTCTGGTTTATCCTTATCCCATTGCCAATTTTGTATTCAAGGAAACAATGCATGACAGGCTGAGACTACAAACAATTCCTATATCTTTTTAACTCTGAATTGCAGAGCAAGAACGGAACTATCTTTGGAGTGACATTTATTACTGCATCAAAATGCTTGCTAATTTAAAGAAAATTTACTAGAATGAAATCAGGCCAGAGAGTACTCTTTTTAGCGTGAAACATCCTTTTTTGCCTGGGCATGGAGCAAATCTTTAGGAATTTTCTGTACCCCTCTATGCATGGAAAAGGTCTTTAGATCAGTGTGAACTATTCCTCTGAGAATAAGTTTGAGAGGAGCTTAACTGAGGCACAATTTAATGGTATCCAATTTATTGGAACCACTGCTTATGTGTGCAGATGTGCTGTGGCAGCTGTTGAAGCTCATAGGCTAGTACAACAGTTGCTCAGGGCCAATATTTTGTAAAACCTGTCTGCTTGTGTTTTGGGTTGGGTGAGGGATAATGTTTTATCTATATTTAGTAAAGAGAGAAATTAATGTGACTCCTGTATATCTTTGTGATCAGGAATGTCTAAATAATTTTAAATTTCTCCACATATGAATCTCAGTAAAACCTACCTATGAACTTGCTTTTGTACTACCATATTACATCAGTTATGACATCCTAGTTTTTAAGAGGCACCCTAATTTTCCAACTCTCGGTTTAGGAGAAAAATAATGCATAAAATATGGCACACTTGCAAGAATATAATCTTGATGACAACTTTTTACTTTTCTTTTACTCAAATTTAAGGTGAAGAATATTTTTTGAAGAAAAACGTGTATTTTTTTAAATGTATAATTTTCAGAGAAGTATGGTATTTAAAATAGCAATACAGTTTTAGGGAACAGTTAAAAAGTTTAGCATTCAGATAGCAGGAGGCATTCTGTAGCAGTTTCTATAGCTGGAGATTGATAGATTGGTGCTGGTATAGGTCTGGAAAGTTTAATGCCCCCTCACCAAGGAAAATGAGTTATGAATAGCAGTCTGAGCTGATTTAAATTAAAATATACACTATTTTTTTCTGTATAAATCACTTTGCTGGCCTGTCCCACAATCCTATGCTTTATTCTCAGAGTTTGTGTTGTTTGATACAACACCTTGTTTAGCTTAGACTTCTGGAATGGAGGTTTCAGAGGAAATACACATTTAAAAATGAACTAGTAAGAATAATTATATTGCTTTTAGGCATTTTTTTCCTTAATTGACATGGTTACCCTCCACATTTAAGAATGAATGTTAAAACAACTGTACTTCCAATGCAAATTAAGAAAGCAAAGTTAATAGTTAAATGATCATTTATGGGAAAAGATGTAAATATAACCAAAAAAGCAACCAATGAATAGTTTCTCAGTGTCCTGAAGCAGCACTATAATTTAAAATGCACACAAAAAAAATTAAAGCTCTCCCCTCCCCAAATTTTTTGGGTATATATTTATCTTTTTATTCCCTCCCCCAGTCAAAACAATGACTCACAAATGACATGTGGTTATATAGTTTTTACTTCAGCCTGTGGTATTATACAAAATTTACAGTGGAGTAATGAACAGTCTTCATTTCCTTAGAGTCTAAATGTAAATGTATTTATTATGTCCCTAGAATATCAAAAAATAGAGATGGCAAAAGACCTTCTGCTCCTCAAAATCAATAAAAAGGAAGGAGTGTACTTTCAACTGATCTCTTTCATGTGGCATCCCCATGGAGCCATGAACCCCAGATTGAGATTCCCCCCGTCATTGTAGGATTGTTCACTGCAGAGCTTCGTCAAGTGAATTGTCCAATATAATTTTAAACACCCCATGTAATGGTGGCTTCCCTTAAGAGGGCTATTCTATAGTTTAATAGATCTCACCATCATGAAATCACTGCTGACATTCAACCTAAATTTTCCCTTTATTAATTTTATCCCATTAATCCTTGTTATAGCTCTTTCATCTGTTAAACTCCTGTCTCTCCTTGGTATTTACACTTTAAAAGTGCAGACTTCTGTAATATCACTCTTTGGTCATTGTTTAACAGACTATGCTTAACTTGGCTATACTATATTGCATCAGGCCATTAATTTGCCATTGATGATCAGAAACCTGGTGAAACTCGAACCATGCAATGATCCCTGCTTAATTTGGGATTTAATCTCAGTTGCATTAATACTATTACTTGCACTAAAGGGGAAATGTCTTTATCTAGTAGTTGTTCCTGTATAGCAGCTAGTAGGAGAAATAGCACGCTGATATATTAATTAAACAAAGATCGAGGCAAGGATTTCTTATGGTGGTATATTTTATTGGACCAACTGCATAGCTGGAATAGAGTTAGACAAGCTTTTGAATGTAAGATGTTCTTCATTATTGTAGAATAATTATTGTATGAATAGAATTAAATGAAATATAGGAGCATCACTGTAAGCAGATTCAACTGTAATATGAGGCTAAGAATGGATTCTTATATTTACCTACTAAACAAAATAGGATTCCTTTCCTATGGACCATGTTAAAGCTCAGAGTCTAATATCCTCCTTTGTAGTGAATACAATCTGAATTCAAGGTAAAGTCTGTTAAGTCAAGGGGACCATTTTTTGGAACGAGGTATTAACTCAGGGTTTCAGAATCTGGTCTTAAACTATCTGCTTCCCTCTGCACCCAAGCAAGCTCATGTGTGCTCACTTGTGCTCTTCTGTTCTATTCCTTTCAAAGGAGCTAATTGTTTATTATGCTCAGTATTATCTCAACTAGAAATCGTTTTGTCCCATCTGCTGGAGTGCCAATGAATTCAAACATTAGAGACATTACTGCAAAGCATCACTGTTGTGCATCTTTTAAAGTTGCTCCATAGGCATTCATCCATAGGAGGAACTCAGCCTGCAACCTGCAACAGCCAGCTTTTCCCTATTACACATGTGCTGTCTCATCTGCTGTTAGTCACATGCTCACTGACATAGTTCCAAGAATGGATGTCATGAGTATATAATCTCTCTTCCCTGGACACACTTCCCTTTGGAACTGTCTTCTTCTCAAGCTCCTTCATTTGTTTTATATTTAGCTGCCAGGTATTTACAGCATCTCTGGTATTGGCAGCTTTCTATTTAGCCTCAGCCCTTGCTTTTTTCTTTAATAAACAAGTAATTGTACATGCTCTGCAATGCTTGCTATGACTTCATGCCTCTTCATCTTTTGTATAAGCTTTGCCTAACTTGTTATAATTTAGTGGAGCTTACCTGTGAACTTAAAAATAGTTAATAGCACTAGGTTCTTTATCCTGATGCCAGCTTTCAGCTGTTGAAATGTTTCAGTTCATTACATGATGCAGATGCTGTAAAATAAGCACCTAATGGAAAAAGGGTGAATCAGTAACAGGCAGGCCCCCATTTTTTAAGCAAGCCATTTGAATGTACTTGATGGTTCTTAGATGCTGCATTTCTGCTGATCAACCACGTAGCTAAGTGAAAGAGAATAGGTCTATGTGGATTTAATACTAGCTACACACTATGTTAAAAAATATAGTGAGAAATTAATTTTGAAGTCTGACTCAATTCCTGCAGAATGATGTGGGATCATTTACTGAAGAGCTGGATTAACATTAAAGTGTTTTACTATCTTATTATCTAATGTTATGCATAAAGTTTTATGTCCACCAGCTTAGCATTTTAAAGATCTCTAATACTGTTACAATAAAAATGAGTACTGCAGCTAATTTTATATTCCATAATAAAAATAAATAAATCTGTGCTGAGAAATCAGTCATCAGTTAAGTTCTTAAAAAAAGAGAAGATGCCCAGACATGGGTTGTATTTGGTTCTATGTACAGTAATATGTAACATAGCTGATAACAGTTTTTAAGTTGAATATTGCTTCAAAGTAGAATCTAATCCTTTTTGCCTTTATAATTTCTTCATACATCACCAGGGAAATGATGAGTACACTTCCCAATGGTTTAATAAAAGTGCAAATGTAATAGTAACTAAATGTTGACTATAACAGATCTTTATTTTTTACAGTGCTAAACAGTACATTTGTAGTAGTGTTATTACACTAAAAATAAATAAATAGAAGATTCTGTAAGCTTTTGTGGCAGACAAGCATTTTAAAATGCCTATTCTCTATCTTTTTGTATAATGGTATTTATAAAACAATGCAAATATGCACGATTTACCTTTGGTTAATTAATATAAACCAACAAAAAAAAGTCTGCTTTAACTTTGGAAATAGTTTAAAGCTTGAACCAAGAAGATTATTTACAAAAATCTTATGGCTTTTCTTTCATCTGTTTTTGAAGCCAAATTTTCAGCAGCCATAATTGGGACTGGATTTTCAAAGAGCATAGCTGGCAATGTAAGCACCTAACGTCGGGTTAGATTCATCACTTCTTATTATGACACTTCATATTACGATATAAAAGATCTCAACCATCCGACATTGTTCTATCTTTTAATAAATCTGGGCATTGTAAGCGGGTGCTTAAATATGTTGATCTCCTTTGAAAATCCAAACTCAATTTTGGTTGATGAGCACTTAAAAAAATGTGGCCACTAGCGGTTACTAATCCCTTGCAGTTTTGTGGGGACCATATAGCTTGGCAAGTCGTTTAAAACGTGGCCCCCATTCACTAAGGTGATCATAACTCTCACCCATGTCTGATACATGTGATCCTAAACTGCTAAGGGATCCAGCCAAAGAACCAGTCCCCTCAAATGCATACGTCTGAAGGGAATCATATGGAGGAGCATTAGGATCTGCATTGGCTTCCTTAAGCTTTTCTGAAATGAATTCCCGGAACACAGCACTGTCAGGTCCAACTTGCAGAGACTGTCTGTAAAGGCTCTGGATTTCTGTTGTGATGTTTCTTCGAGGCTTGTGTTCTCTCATGACAGTACGGGTCCTCAATGCTGCAATATCAAAAGCCTCTGTGTCCTCCTCGCCACCTCCTTCATCATCATACCTGACAATATTCTCTCTGAACTCTTCTGCCTTCTCAGAAAATAGTGACTTCTTTCTCTGCTGCCTTAGGGCCAGAATTGCCAAAACAAACACTGACAAGAAAAATGAAAAGAACCAGAGACTTTGAATGCCTTTGGAAAGACTTACAGGTGGTAAAACTGCCTAGCATTACTTTAGCTTGCACCAACATCAATCTGCCTAGATTTATAGGACTGTGATTTTTATAGATTTTATGGTTGTAAGATGAACAGAGTATTTGATGGCAAAATGGCTACAAAGGGACTTATAAAATGAGTTAAGGAAATGGAGCAGGTATTTTTTTTGCCCGGTGAGGGTTCAGAGCAGTTAAGGGAATGTGGTTTATGTTGTTTGATACTAGTTTGCCTTACCACATAATATATCAATACTTGTTTCAAAATTTCATTACCCCCTCCCCCTCACAGATCAAAACCCCAAGAATTACAGGGGAGTGAAAAAGGAAATATATGGAGCCAGAACCCCCTCAACTGGTGTAAACTGGTTCAGTTCCACTGACTTCCACAAAGTGACATCAATTATACTAGCTAGGCATGTGGTCCACTTGTTTCTACTTCCTGGCTTTGCATTTTGAGAAATGTCAATAAGAATTGTAGGGATGATATTGTGCAGCTACAATTATCAGCAAGCTCTGCCTGTAAGGACAGCTTGTACATTGCTGATGTGAAAAAACCTGCTTTCTCAAATATATAGCCTTTTTGAATATGTTTTCTGTTTGTTTGTTTGCTTTTAGTCATCCTTCCCCCTTCAGATACTGGCTTACTTCATTCAAAACTGGGGTGTCCATTTCAAAACTACATTCTTAACAGGATATAAAGGGATGCATGATCCCAGCTTTTACCTTAATACAGCTGAAAATTAAATGTAGTTCAAAATGGAACAGATATGACTGACAGCTTTGCAAAGTGTAATTCTTTATTCAGAACACAATGTGATGGTTGCCCTGAGAAACTTAGCAGGTTCACATTTAAGCAAATGTTGCTGAATTATTCCTATACTTACAAGAGATAATACCCTGAAAATTGAAATACTAACTTCAAGCATGAACTTGACCAGTACATTTTTAAATTCACATGCTCATCATGGGACCAGGCCTTGAATTCTTTGTATGAGGAAATCTCTTTGAAATCAGTAAGGGAGATTACAATTTTTCCATGATCCAAAGAAAACATAAAACAAGCATAGGGCAAATATAATCACTATTATTATTATATAACGTTAATACATTCTAAATACATGAATCTTTGAAGATTGTGGAAGCTATCTGCATCTGAGTCTCTGGGTACTGTGGGGTAGCTAACTCAATGAAATTGTAAGGGTTTATGCCACCTGATGCTTTTAGTTACATACCTAAGAACACAACAATTACAAAAAAACACATAGACAAGGGAAATTCAGTTGACATAATATGTATGGACTTTTGATGAGGTTTCTTACCAGAGAATTTTAAGAAAACTGTGTTGCCACAAGATTGGAAAGAAGGTTCTTTTTTGGATTGAGAGGTGGTTAAAAAGATAGGAAGCAAAGGGTAGGCATAAATGGTCACTTTTTAAAATACAGGGAAGTCAAAAGTGGGCTAGGCTCTATTTGGTTCAACATTTTCATCAATGACCTGGAAACTGGGGGTGCACTGTGAAAACTCCAAGTTTGCAGATACCAAATTATTCTGGGTAGTTAAGTTCCAACCTGATGGAGAGGAGCTGCAGAAAGATTGCACCAACCTAAGTGACTGGGCAATAAAAATGGAGATGAACTTCAGTGTCAACAAGCGCTAAGTAATGCACCTGGGGAAAAAATAATCTTAACTATACAACCATAATGCTGGGTTCTGAACTAGCTGTTAAGACTCAATAAAGAGACCCTGAAGTCACTGTAGGTAGGTAGATATATGTAATTTTAATGTCAGCTTAGTGTGAAGCAGTGACCAAAAAAAGCCAATAAAATGTTGGGCATCATTAAGAAGGTATTGAAAACAAACTAGAGAACACTGTCATGCCACTATACAAATCTATAGTATGTCCACATCTTGAATACTGTGTGCAGTTCTGGTCTCCACATTTCAAAAACGATATAGTAGAATTAGAAAAGCTATAGAGAAGATCAAGGGACATGATAAGGGGAATGGAGTAGTTGCTATAGCAGGAAAAAACTGAAAAGGCTAGGACTCTTCAGGTTGGAAAGGAGAAGGCTGCGGGGGAGATATGATAGAGGTCTAGAAAATCCTGAAGGGTGTGATCCAAGTAAACAGGGAATCATTGTTCACCAGGTCTCTGAATATTAGAACTAGGAGGCACCTGATACAATTAGTAGGTGATGGGTTTAAAATTAACACAATACAGTAGTTTTTACACAGTGCATAGCTAACTTTTAGAATTCATTGTCACATGGGGTGGAGGAGGCAGAATGCATAGCCAAATTCAGAAAGGGACTGGATACATTCATGGATGATAGCTCTATTAATAGCTGCTGAACAGAATGTTTGGAGATGTTTCATCTGGTATCTCCAAACCAATACATGGTGGATGCCAGGAAGGCCGTTGAATAGGGAATAGATCACTCTAGACTTACCTAGTTCAATGCTCTCTGTATAGAGCATCCACTTTTACCACTGTTAGAGACAGACAATTGGGCTAGATGGACCGTTGGTCTGACCCAGTATAACACCTCTTATGTCCATATATTCTTATTCAATTGCCAGTGTTAAATGGACAATGCAATAAATCCACTGTAGTGCCACTGATTCACTACAGATGTATAAGATATATCATGGCAGAGGAAGGAAATACAGAATCCTGTGTGGGGGACACTGATGACTTAAATGTCATTCTAAGGCCTTGTACAGGCATTCAGTTTTTTTAATGAAAGTTACTGTTTTCCAAGAAGAAACCACGTGTGTGCAGAGGTTCAGGCTTTTTCTCCCAGAATCAAAACGACTGCTCTAGGAGAATAAATAACCTGGGAACAACCAGAGTTAAATCTCTTCCCAAATCTTTTGTAAATCAATCACAGCTGACCTACACACTGCAGCAATCTGTCACCAGGTAGACTAAAAGAGCCTACAGAGCATGCTGAGATGTGTGCACAGGGTCCCCTTCCTCTCCCCACTCCCCCCCCTCCCCCAGCTTCACAGTGTTAGAACTACAAGCTGTCAACTCTTCAGGGCCTCAGCACTCAAATGTCTGTACATGCAGGTTTGTGTACATTTTTCTATCAGGAGAACAAAACTGGGAAAAATCTCAGACTACATCTCCTGGATCTCCTCTCCTAACTTTGGCAATCTGTGCCCCAACCCTGATAACCTCCTAGTTGTCCCCCAGGGTCTATCTATAGGTATGGCTGCATATGTCCCAACCAAACCATCACATTGGGAGGCAGAGAGTTAATGGGATATGGATGGGTAATGAAATGGGAGCTGAAAAGGAAATGAGGTTTGGGATGGGTGGTGAAATGAAGGACGTCAGCCAATAAAGGATAAAATAAAAAGTGAAAACAAATTTTAAAAAAAGAAATAAAGAGGAAGTAACTTAGATAAGGTCTCATGTTTTAATATATTGGGACTGGGATTTGAATTGGGATGTGGAAGGTGTTGGTCATTCCTCCTAGTGTGGTTGAGAGCTGAGAGTGGTGAGGGAAATGCTTTTGGGGGAGCTACTGCTCTTGCTCCAGGAAGGAAGCCCATCATATGGGGACATGACTTGCCTTCCTACCTTGCCCTAACCCCAATAGACCCCACTCTGAGATTCATCTATGCCCCGCAACCTGGCAAGCTGGCATGTGCTCTGCAGGTTGTTTGCGTGGGGTTGCACCCCTGAGGAAGGAGGGGGAGTTGGCTTGATGGTAAAACTTTCTCCTGAGCAGTAGAGTTCATGAGCTGGAAGGTTTATCAACACAGAACAGGAGGGGAGGGGACAGTGAATCCTGGGATGCTGAAGAACTGCAACTTGGGCAGCTCATCTGTGAGAAATGGTCATATATTAATGGAACACAATCTGGGTAACGTGAATTAGAGATAAACCTGCCCTGGAGTAGTGTAACTTTAAGCTGCCTAAAGTGTGCTTAAAAGTAGTTTCAGGTGTAAATGTGTGGACAATCCAGGGGTTAAGAGCTCCAGAAGCCACCTAAAATTAATGTGTAACAAGTCCCTAAGAAACAGAGGTGATAAACTTGTCTGTCTGCTTTACACAGTGTCAGTGGTGGAAAAGTGGTCCTAGGACAAGGCACCCTACTGGTTACTTGCATGAGAAATCTGATTTTTCAGCCAAGTAGTAATATATATGAACCTTTAATTATTTAAACCATATTTCTCTCTGTTGTGTTCCTAAGGATAAATAGTAGTTTTGAAGATGCTATTCTGTATGTGAACTTTCCTAGGGAAAAGGCCAAATCTTACAATTGTAGTGAGGATATATTTCATTCATGGAACATGGTTCTGTGCCCTTGGAACCAAAGGGATGGGTGAATTTGAAGATTCCATTCTGAGAGAAGTACATATCCGTTGTTGGAAAGAATGCTTATAGAGTGAGTGAGGGGTCAAAGATACAGCTTCCCCCAGAGCTATGCTACTATTATTACAAGGTGGTTATATTTGTGGGATGGCTTAAAGTACAGTCTATTTATATGCATTGTAGCCATCAAATTGAAGCCAGGGAGATACATAGAGCATAAAGCAATATGGAATTTGATAGATGTTAATATATAGTCTCATTTGCCCTGATGTAAACTAGAAGTAATTGTGTTCACCTCAGCACCCAATGGATTTGCTCCCATTTAGAGCACCATAACTGATATCAGAATATGGTCTTTCAAGCTGCGCAGTGTATAGTGATGATGCATATTTTGCTGTTTATTTCTAGACTACTTGCAGTAACATTGTGAAATGAAGATAAGAAAAAATATTTCTCTGGATTTGCTTCACTGTGGGGGGAGGGGGGAAGAAGACTTTCCATAATTTGTCTACAATAATTTAAAAACAAAGAACTCAGATGAAAGGAAATGTTTTCTATTTTCTTTTTTCTCTTTGACAACATTGGGTGCTTCAGGAAATATTTATCCCTACAGGCTCGGCATTTTAACACTGCTTCATTACTGTTTCATTTGTAACTAGTGAAAGCTTTTTTTTAAAAAAATCACATTGTAATTGGGCTTTATGTTGGGATTTTTTTAGTACAGTTTTACTTCCAGTGGGGATTAAAGTGTTTGCTAAACTTATTTTTTAACATCAGACTAAAACACTTCTAGCATTGCTGTATTTAGGTTTTATTAGGCACATTTACACATTCATTAATGTGCAGTGGTTACTGTGCATTTAATTTAGTACTTGTATAATTAAGTACTAAATAAATGCACAGTAACCTGAGTTACAGTTCAGTAACACCTTTTAAGGGAAGCTACTGTGCAGTAGCCTAATAATACTGCTCAGTATCATATTAGCACTGTTTGTGCTGTGACATGCTTCTGTGCAGTATTACTAGGCAACTGCACTGTTAGTAGCTCATGTAAATGCACCCATTGGGTGTATCCACACATGCAGGCATGTGCCTTTGCTATAGCTGAAGTAAGAGCAGTACAAATTTATGCTAGGGATTTTTGTCTCAGTGCACATGCCTGGACATGCACTTTGGTGTGGGACAAGCTGTGCCACTTGGGACAAAATGATCCTGCCCAGCCCCTTCTGTATTTGCAGCCAAGGGGAAATGGAGCCTGGAGCCAGCACCTGTGCTGGCCCCAGCAGTATAAAAACCTGCCATGGCAAGCAGCTCAGGGCTACTTGCTTTCTGGAACTTATGGGGCCTGGCCAATTGGTATCTGGGGACACTAGCCCCTTGTGCCAGCTGGACTGCTGCAATAGCCCTAACCTAGAGTGGCCCCTGAACCCTCTACCCACTGCAGCAGTCTGGCAGTAGGGGTTCCTGCCTGGCTATGACCTGCTGCCACCTGTAACAGCATGCGGCCCCAAGCCTACACATCTCCCAGGCCTGGATGGGAACTGAATGCCTGTAGCAGAAGCATCTGCACCTCTGGGCCAGCTGCCAGGGGGCTGAGGCTGTACAGTTGGCCTTCGTGTGGCATTGCTGCCATGTGTGCCACCACCCTGCCATCTGGGCAGCTGCTGCCTGGAAGATGTTCTTAGCATGGTGGCCTGCTTTGAACTATCAAAGCATGTCTTCCTGGCCACTTCAGCCACCTCCAGCTGGGTCCTGGGTGCCAGCCCTGAACAGGCTCCTCTGCCTGGGTCCTGCCACTTGCCTCACTAGCAGGAATCCTGATGTTCCCTATTAAAAAAATCCCATATTCACTCTTTAAAATACCCCAAAATCTATGTTCCTCCACAATTAAACAAAAGTCCGTTATCTATCTATAGAGAGTGAGAGATTGATTAGTTGGACAAAGTTTTATGTATATATTTACAATTTTAAAGCAGTTTGGAATCCTACCAGTGTCTCTATCATAATAAAATAAATTCTAAATATCTATATGTTTTGATGTTTGTTTTTGGTTTTCTTATCATAGAACAATTACAGCTCCCTCCCAAACCCTTTCACTAACTAAGATGTGGGACAGCTGCCCCTGTAGCTACAGCTGCTGCCAGCAGGTCTCATCCTGTCTGGCAGCTGGTCATGTATAATTAGGGGATATGAGATTTGCAAGAGCAGGGTGGGAAGGAATATAGGGGGATATGGGTATGTGTGGGGGTGGGGATATGAGGGGGCATGGGGTGTGTGGATAGGTATGGGTGGATTGTGGGGGGACTCTGGGTGTGGGGAGACTGTGTGGGGGAGCTACTCAAGACGGGTGGGTCGCCTGCCCCGCCACAGGGTGCAGCCCCCCCACACCACATGGACTACCCCCCTGCAGGGCCACAGATCCCCTACAGGGCCCACAGCACCCCCCCCCCCCACAGAGCTGACATCTTGCCCCCACAGCAGCAGCAGCCTTTGACACTCAGGGCCCACAGCTGACAACCCCCCCCATTCCAGAGGTGTGGCGTGGCCCCAGCCACCCCAGATCTGTATTTCCAGGTGTCAAATTTTGAGCCTGTGCTGCAAATATTTAGCATGGGAAACACTTTTTTGTTCCCAGCATGCCTCTTGCGGCATCTCAAGAGGCATACACAGGCTGTTTGGGATGTGCCCATTGTAGCTAAGTGACTCAATTCCACTGAGAGACATTTTGCCCTTATTTTAATTGTATAGTACAACATACCAATGGCTATGTTGTGCCAGTGTCATTGTAATGCACACATGACATGCTCAATAAACTACTCTTGTGGGGCAAAGTGGGACATGGAAGTAACAGAAACTAAGTTTCTGCACTCAGAGAAAAAGAGGTATCAGTATTTACTGTGAGCAGCTCTTTTAACTATGCACTTGTATCTGCACTGAGGTGCAAGTGCACAGGGTTAGCTCCCAATCTATCTCAATAGATATATGAAATCTCTCTCAAACATTTGAACATGTTAATATGAAAGAAATATTTTAAGTTCACTAAGCATGTTTATCATGTTGGACACAAAAGTGTGCTTGAGTTTATGGAGGCTAAGGTAGTATTCTCAAACAGGGCTTAAAAGTGCCGATTACTTGGGGAGATCATTGGAGGAATGGCGGGATGGTATTATTCTGCTGTGCACCTCCACCGGGACTTTCAGCTAAATCTCAACTACAGTGCTAAATTCTGCCTTCACTTTCAGTTGTGCTGAAGGTGTTTGCCTTCCAAATCTTTATGACTGGTGATGAGCAGACAGGAATGTTCTTCACGTTTCAGATACAAAACTATAATTTTTCTTGTAAATGAAACAATGTTGATGCGTACTCAAAGCAACACACACAACCTGGATTCTTTTTCTTCCTATCACTTGTTGGATACAACATATGATCAAGGTATAATGGGAGAGGGTGATGGGACAATATAAGAATTCTGACTTATTTTTACTTACCTAGTAGTATTAATATACATGCCAAAACAGCAACTAAGGCTTCTGTGCTGAGACCCATGGCATACATGAAAGCTCCATATTGACAGAACAGGGCATTAGCTTCATTATCACAGTCACAGACGGTGACAGTTAGAGTGTTTGTGCTGGTAAGTGATGGGGCTCCATTGTCCGCAATTAAGATAGGCAAGTAGAAAGCAAGCTGTTCTTGTTTACTGAAGCCATTTTGAACTGTAAGAATCCCAGCTGTGTTATCTAAAGGATGAAGTATACACATTAGATATGTATATTAACGGCATAGTAAAAAACTGTCATTAAAGGATATGTTCATTGCAGTTAACCTAGGTTCTAATTTAGGTATTAGTCCATTCATGATCATTCATACAAACACCTCCAACCCACTTTTGGAGGTACATTCTTCCTGAGCTGATTTACTTACTTTAGAATGTGGATTATGGCTCAGACTTAAAACATTGCTCAGACTAGACCATATCACTCCGTAGTGAGGACACAAGCAAGCATTCAAACACTGATAATTGTCCAATATTTTTCCTACAAATCCCTCCAGAAGAGACTTATTCTCACACAGCTGACACAACTGACTGAAGCAAAGTCTCTTTTTATAAAGAACCACGCTGATATGTCCTTGGGCAACACAGAAATATGGGTAGCACTTGTATGCAGGCTAATTTAACCTGGATGGTCAGACTTCAGTGCCAACCACATATGCTAAATCTGAAGTGTAGATATATGTTGAGAGAGACAGGAAAGAGCGAAAGAGTATAGCAGAGGAACATAACTTCTGTAAAGGAGTTAAAAAGACACGTAAAATGAGCTGGACATGACATTTAAGTTACTGATAAGTTACAAAGCATCAGGCACCATAAAGAATGCAAAGAGACTTCAGAGGACAAGTCTTGGCTTATTTGTATTTGTTTCCTTGTTTATTTACTTGGTTAGTTATTGGTTCTGGTTTTTGGGAGGAAGTAAGTTTTATTTTGTTTTGTTTTTTTTCCTCTATATTTTTTTTCACAATGTTATTGTAATTGAAAATGCAAGATAAGCTAAACCCAGAGCCATTTTTTTTTATCCTTCTGAACTTTGGTGTTTGGGTTCAGGAGGTCTAAAGACATCCCCACTTCAGATTGGTAATACCAGATTTTTTCTAAGTTTGAAAAAACAATTACATTTATTCGTTAGGACATTTTATTGATGTGGTCTTACTGTGTGGAAGATATTTTGCACTAAGATTTAATGTAACTGCACATGAAGTATGTCATAGATGAAGACAGAATTTGACCAAGAACTTCTGTTTTTAATGTTCAGATGTAAATGGGGGGGGGAACCCTCAAGTCAGCTGCCATCCTATCCAGAAGTTTGCAGATGATATTATATCTCTTGACAATCAAGAGGCTCAAAATTCCAAACATAGCTTCTTAGTGGTTTGAGTGGGGAGTTCCTTAAATTTGTCTTTGAATAATTACTATCTCAAATTAGGAGCCACCTGTGCTCCTGCAATTTCAACTGGGAGCAGAGCCAGAGACCCTTCACCTTTGCTTTATATTTAAATATTGTCATTTAAAAATTAGCATAGATCCTTCATGAAGCAACTTGACCCAACAGGTACTGTAGATTTAACTCATGCTGCTTGACTGCTCATTCACATTAGACACGTATTTTAGGTATGAGCTTCTTGGGAAATATGCATAATGCAAAATTAACTTTTGCATAAATGTGTGTAATGCAATGTAGGGGTAGGTGGGAAAGGAAAAATAATACTATTAAGATTTTTAAGCACTACCCAGAAACAAATTATGTGTGTATGTCCATAAGATGTCTACAATTAGCCTTTTCCTTATCACTGTGTAGCAAAACCCCCAGTTTTTCTTTTTTTTAATTTTTAAATGCTTCCCCTTCCCCAACCATTTCTGACTTTTTCTCTCCTTTTCTATTCCCTATAGATAAGTATAAGTGAGCTCACACTTAGGATAAGCTTTAAACATTTTTATTTTGGTAGCAAGTTTTTGGTTTTGGTTATCCACTGTTTTATATTGTATAATTATTAGGTTTGTATTGATTTTTACTCTTGTATATTGCATTATTATTATTTTTGTATTGATTTCTATTGTTTCATATGGCTATTTTATGGTTTAGGCCTGTGTTTGTAAGTGAATCAAAGTCATGTCAAGTTTCCTTTTTATATGTCAAATCTCCATCTTGTGTCCTCTGCCGGGGCATCCCCTGTGCTGCAACTGTATGAGTCATGTATCCCTCCCATGTAAATTGGTTCCCAGATGAATAAGTGTGATTGGGAATGATTGAATACAATGGTAGCAGGCCTCTACTGAATGGCCTGTAATGACTGGGCAATCACCTCGCATTGATTCATCCAGGAACCAGGGACCTCACCCAGGAACAGCGACAACAACCCAGCATTTGAAGGACAACAGACCCTGCAGAACCAGCAACTCTCACCATTACATACACCCAAAACTGCACATCCCTGCATGGAGCACACATGCTCAATATGCCAGGGGCTGACCCTTGCCTGGGCCTGCCTCCTGTCACTAGGGTCACAAAAGGTCTGCCCCTATAAAAAGGGGCAGTGAAGACAGACCCTCCATCTGGACCAGCACCAAGCCACACCACCTATCCACCCAGAGGCCCTGCTGACACCCCCCCTCCGGACAACACTTACTGGACAAGGACCCCTTTCCAGCCTGGATAGGTAGATATTACCTGCATACCTCCTCCTACAATTTGGACTCTCTCTCCTCCTGGACTTCAGTGGACTTCATCCCCTGCACCAAGCCTCTCTAACCCCTGCTGCCATAGTGTGTGCATGCACATGTGTGTGTATGTGTGTGTGAGTGTGGGTGTGTGTGTGGGTGGGTGCAAGGGAACCAATTTGGCATTGTGTCACCATCTCTCCTGTTCAATAAAACCATTGACATTTGCAACCCTGAGTTGGGTCATGTTTTACTAAATCCCAGTCCCTTCCTTATCTTAAATTCCAGCCTCATTCTCTCCCAACTCTAGCCCCCACCCCCTCCACTAATTTCCTGATCTCCTCTCAATTCCTACTGCCTTTTCCCTGTGACTTTCTGCTGCCTTTTTTTGCTTTCCCACTGCCACCTTTCAGTCTCTCCTGCTGCTTTTCCTGTGATTTTCTGCTGTCCCTCTCTCTGTTTTCAGGCTTCCCCCACACCTTCTGTAGTCACCCCCTCCCCCACCACAGCTTCCCAGCTCCTCATGGCTGTCTTGCAGTTTTCTCCAGCAGCTGGAGCCTTTATCCAGCTCCCAGCACTTAATGCTGCTCCCTGCAACTTCTCTAGCTGCCCTGGAGCCATCCTCTGGCTCCCCACATCCAGAGCCCCTCTTTAACACCCATGCTTTCTCTTAGTCCCATTTTTCCTCTCCCCACCCACCTTTTCAGCTCCCCCGTAGCTCTGGCTCCAGTCCCAGCCTCTGTGCGGGCTTTGCTTCCCTGTTCTGAAGGCTTTAGGCATTGTGTTTTAATCAATTAACCTAAAGTTACCCCTGAGCCTCAGTTCTTCAGCCAGACCCCTGTGGTCTACCGGTTCTAATCCCAGTCCTGGTAACTTTAACTTCCTACACTTCTACTTTCTTACCTTAACCTTTCCCCAGGTATCCCAAGTACACCAAGCACATACATACATACATATCATAACACCCAACTTAGGAACTCACCTGTGTGTATGTGTAGATGGGTGGTATTTGTTTAAATTAGTGAATACACATATATATACATATATAGATATCATTGTGTGTGTGTATGTGGTATATAAATTAGTAATCCACATATGTGTATTGAAGGTGCAGGTTGGGTAACTGGTAAGTGATTCTGTCTAAATTTGCTGTGTGTAGTGTGTATGGGCTTAAACTGGTGCTAGGTGTGCATGAACCAAGGCTAGTTATTTTGAATGTGTCCATATCTGAGTTGCTAGTGTGATTGGTGTGTGTGCGTGTGTGTGTGTGCGTGTGTGTGTGGTGTACCCTTCATATGGCATTGTGTCATTGTGTGCATGATATACAAATTAATGATCTGTGTCTAACTTCTGGGGTGTATAATGTATGTGCTTGAGTTGGTGATAGGTATGCATGTGCCTAGGCTGGTTTGGATGTGTATGTGCCTGAGCTGGTAGCGTGCGTGTGTATGCACCTAACTGATTTGTGTGTTTGTATATGTTGAATCGTGTCACACCCTCTTGTCTAACAGCGCAATATTGAGATCCTGAGATCTCAGGGCAACAATTGCACTGGCCTCTTTTGAAAAGAATTCTGTAATGTCATAGATCATATAATGCTATTTAAGCATAGTTCTGAGTAGGCATTGATTAAGAGCTGTGCCACCTTTGTAGATTCTGGTTTTCCTCAGGTCTAGAACTGTCCAAGTTTAGTCATCTAGCTTTATGAACATGGCAAAGGTGGAGAGAATGGGGCCTTAGTCTAATATCTTCCTGAAATTCCAGAAATTTGGGGACAAATTTCTATGTCCAGCAGCACATGTTTGTGATGTCACTCAAAGACACCTGTCCTTGGACCTTGTGTGAAGTACACAAGATGGAAAGAGGCAACGCACAATCTGTCCAAAACCCAGCAGGGTTCCACCTCCTGGAGTGAGAGGTTAACGAAGCTGAGAAATGAAACATTAAAACATTGACTTTGGCATTGGAGCATTAGTTTAAATAGCATAGTTTGCTATTTGACGTAGACCGAACTTTCCAAAAGTTAGTCCCATTGATTTATTCACCTAGCCAGAACTTTCAAATAATTAGCAAAGTCAATATGAACAATGTGTACTTTAGTGGAGTCTGTAGCAGTTTTAAGTCTCAGAAGACTGAATTTAAGTGGTGTTTTTTTCTGCAGTCTCATCAGCTGTTGAACTTAAGTTTTCTTTACAGATTAGTTTCGATTGAAGTCCCCCTATATCATTCTGTTTAAGAATCTGGATCAATACCAGAACTGCATAGCATTAAATAGATGATGCCATTGGTAATCAGTATCCAAAATTTAAAATGTAACATAAGTGATCTTATATAACTGACAATTTGTATCTATGTTTTTTAGACCTTATTAATATTAATTCTTCATTTTATTTACTGAATACTCTCCTGTATTTAAAAAATTAACGTAGGACAATGTAAGAGTTAATTAGAAAGTTGTGTTCAGAGCATGTTTTATATATTAGTGATCAAGTATTAAATTATTCCCATCAACCTTTTTTGTGCTAAGCATCTTATTTTAGATTTTAATACTGCCTTGTGTTGGTTAAACTTTGGTTTCTAAAAGCAGTTTTTTTATGAGCGTGTAGAATTATTATTTTTAAAAGCTTTGCCTAAAAACTGTTGTACTCGGATTCAAACTTTACACTGCCAATGTCTATACAGTTGAAAGATTGTGTGGTGTGTCAATGTGACTACATTAAAAATATGCATCTTTTATGAAGGAGTTTTTAAAAACTGCATGAGTGACACTACCTTGATTATCTCTGACAGAAAAACCTGAGTTGTTTGTGGCCTCCTCTTGGAGAGAGAAGTAAAAGTGATGGCCTTCCACTGAATCATCTTTATCCACTGCACTGATGGTCTGAATTAGCTGAGAACAAATATTGACAAAAATACGTAAGACTAAATACTATTTTACCGTCTTTTAATACAATAACACAATAGTGCATTACAATGAATAACAAATGTATGGAGGAATATTGGTGTTCTTCTGTATTGTATAGTATTATGACTCATTATTTTGCACTGATTTGAGAGGGATATAAGCATCAGATGTCTGTGATACTACATGTGTTTCTGGTAGTGAAGTGCAGAGCATGAACAAAGTTTCCATAAGCAAAACAATTCTAAAAATAGTATGTTTCCCTTTCTTTTTTATTCTCAAGGCAAAAAATATATCATTCTACCTTTGAATGAATCCTTCAATAGAAAACCCATTTCCTCCAGCCCACAAACACATTGGCATCATGCAACTGATGTATTATAGTTGCAGTAACTGAGAGATGATGACAAGTTCATGGGTTGAATTGTTGATTCCAGATATAATAACAGATTGATTATGGAAGTTATTGTGTTTGTTTTCAAGAAAACAAAATAGCCCTAATTTACAAATATGTCAAACCAGATTGCCATTTGCAAGATAAAGTCAAAATTAGCATCTTAGGTTTCAAAATACCATCTTCAATCTTCATGAATAAACAACCCTGTTGAAGTTAAAATAATTAGCAATATTTCTGCTTATGAAGAGCAAATATGTGTCACTTTTATCAGTTGCTATTCAGTGAATCATGCATCATCAAGGACAGCATTCGATGAAAACTTCATAGGTTGCTGTATAAGCCTATTTATGTGTAAGAGATTTTTTTCTAAATACATTTGAGGGTGGGGGTGGGGAATGGACTCAGACCACAATAACAGACCTGAATGGCTCAAATGTTGGAAAACAGAATGCCCATTTTGAAAGTGTCTGTATTTATCAGTCAGCTGTTTGTTTATATTGTAGACTTTGTGTTCAGAGTTGTACATTAACATAAGTCCCATTTCTTTTTAGGCAAAGTAATCCTGGAGGTATCAAGATGGAGTATACAATGCAGCAATGGTAAAAGCAACACAAAGTAGTGTTTAATGGGTGTCCTATGTTCTTGGCATTATCTTCAATTCATGTGTATACCAATCTCATGTCTAGAGCAACTGGGGTGCTATGAAGCCTTTTAGTAGCAAGTGCTAGATCACTGCTGCTAATGCACAGGTTGTCTCTGCAAATCCTTGAAGTATTTCATAGGAAGAAGGACTGGGTAGGGGTGTTTTCTCTTCTTTCTTGAACTAAAGAAAATCCTTGGTGACACAAAGCTATGGAAAGAAGGGTGGACAGGAATGTGAGGTACCACAATAGGAAAAGAGAGAGATGTTTCCTCAGTGCTGCTCAGAATAAAAGTGCAAAACTTTCTTTTAAAAAACATCTATTTTGTCAAATACTTTAGCAACATAACAAGGTCATTTCGGGAGTTTTTATGGTAGTAATCTCCATGCCAACAACTGAGGAACGAGTAGGGGTGTGTGTGTGTATGTGTGCACACAGAGAGAGTCTACAATCTATCAAAACTCAAAAGCAAGTTATAGCTTGTTTATGTTCACAGCACTTTCAAGGACATTTCCATATTAAAGTATTTGAACTTTACTAATGTGAGTTACCAGGAAAGATGAATTTTATTGTACAAAAGATGTTTAAAAATGTTCAACTTGTGTTGGTTACTTATCATAAACCACGTAATATGCTTGTGGCTCCCTGATTAGATAACTATAGCCAAGATTCTAATCCTGAGGTAGGAATGTGAGTCTGTTCACATAGTGCAGGTTAACAAGACCACAGAAACTATTAATTTTATTTTTGGTTGCAATGCTCTCAAATTCTATTGAACATTGGGCAGGCTAGTTACCATAAGCAATCAATACAGAAATAGAAGTAATACAATTCCAGTGACATTAAAAGTCTAATTCTGCATTTTCAAATCAAACGTGCAGGTTTGCTTTAGTTATTCATTTTATACATATAGTTAGATAAGTAATACAGTAAATGTGTATATCTGTATATACTTTTCCACATACATTTCAGTTGTATAAGCAAAAACAATACTTCTTTGATCATTTCATGGTCAGCCTAAAAAATAACTGTGATTTTCCTTATTCTACTCTGTACTGTAGTACCAAAAGCTTTGTCTCTTTATGCATGCACCTTTTGGGATTCTTTTTAGAAGTGAAAGAATATTCAGAACATTTAGACAGGGCAACCTCTTAATTCTTATTTCTTACTAGTTCATTTCTACTAGGATCCAGCAAACCCCAGAGGACTCTATAAAATATTCAGAATGCGATAGGCAGTTGTGATTTTGCTGAGTCTGAAATAAAAAAGTTCCACAAAGAAAGAAAAATGTTTCATATTTGCAGCTTTCCTAGGCTTGTTTGCATGCAACCTGGGAGTGGATAGCACCTCATAGGGAAAAATAGCCTCACAACAGTTTGAGAAACTCTACACTAATTGTTTGTGAATCAAGGTCTAAAGAACCTACATGTGTAGAGTGAAAACAAAGACAGTGGGGTTAGATACTGCTTTTGTAAGGTTATCAGCTGCCATAGTGATTGCTGTGAAATCTAACTGCCATGTATTGTGCTACTTCAAGGCTCATTAATCAGGAAGCTTTAATAATCTAGGTGTACATACAGACCTTAGGAGGAGGTTAGCTCAAGTTAAAAATGGCCACCTGATTTAATTTAAGTCACAATGGGGGAGCTAATTGGGGGTCTTAGGAAGACTGGAGGCAAGCAGGATCTGCGGGCAGGCTTCAGGGATTGGGAGAGCTATCAGGGTCTTTGGGAGGGGATGTTGGTGGGATCTGGGAGGACTTGGTGGGATCAGGTCACTAGCAGGGCTTGCGAAGGGGCTGGGGGGGGGCTCTCTCCACACCTTGGACCAGATGCTATTTTTAGCCTCACAACCTACATCATTCCCAGGAAAATAATGCCCCCCCTCTCCCCTTCCCCCACCTGACTTACTTCCCTGGCTCCTGCCCCTGGCAATAATTAGTAAAGCCAATGGTAGAAGCAGGATGGTGGGTTTGGCAGTCAAAAAGAGAGGGACCGGCTGGCTGGTTCACAGAGTATTTTTCTACCTGGGGGTGAGGCAAGGGGCTAGGAGGCTAAAAATCACCTAGTACTGGCAGGGAGGTAGAAAAAGTGCAGCCCTGGGTCTGGCCAGTGACTGGGCTTTCTCAGCCCTGGGGCTGCACTTGGAACTGTACAGAAGTTCAATTAGGTTAGGTCCAGTGAGACTGATCTAATTTATACTAACTCAGAGGTGCACTTAACTTAGACTAGGTTGGCCATTTTTACGCTGATCTAACCTTAAAAGCTGTATAGTTTACACTTAAATCAACTTAACTAGGGATCTAAGTGTAAGGTACACACCCAGGTGAACTAAATTTGAGTGGGTGCCACTTTTAACATGATCTAAGATCCCCTTAATTTCCCCTTAACTTTCGTATGTACCCTAGATGTCAGTTAGAAAATGTTCACTTGTTTTCAACCATAAATGAACTTGCTAGATCCTGTCCTAGAGATGTGCCTTGGGGTTCTTTTTGCAGTGTCCATGTCCACTAAATCTTTACAAACAGATTCATATCCCTTTGCCTGAGCACCTGGTAGCACACAAACCTGTCAGTTTCCAAGAGGTTCATAGACGCATAAATGTTAGGAGCTGGAAGAGAGCTTACAAGAACATTGGGTCCAGCCCCCCTGCACTTGGGCAGGAAAGACTGCTGGGGTCAGATAGGCCCAACAAAGTGGGTGTCAAGATGCTTTTTTAAGATCACCAGGCTGGGTGACTGTACCACCTCTGGGGGAGTCTGTTCCAGACTCTTGGTACTTGACTTGTAAATAAGTTTGCCCTTATGTCCAATCTGAAGCAATCTTCAATTAATAATGGGCATAAATTAATCTTCTTCAATTAATTTATGCCCATTATTTCTGGTCTTCCCCTGGGGTGCCTTGGTGAATAGGTGCTCCCCCAGGCCCTGATGCATACCCCAAATATACTTATAGGCTGCCACCAAGTCCCCTCTGAGTCTTTTCCTCTCCAGGCTGAACAGTCCCAAGTCTTTCAGCCTCTCCTTGTATTACCTGTTCTCCAGACCTGTAATCATGTGTGTGGCTCTCCTTTGGACTCCCTTGAGCTTGCCCACATCCTTTCTGAAGTGTGGCGCCCAGAACTGGATGTAATGCACCATCTGTGGTCCCACCAAGGTCAAGTATAGCTAGCCTTTGATCAAGATGCATTGGTAGATGCATACCAGCATTTGGTTTGCTCTGTCAGCTATGGTATCACATTGGTGGCTCAAATTCATTCTGTGGTCTATCACGACATGCAGAACTCTTCCAGTTGTGGTTCTGGCAAGTGTAGCATTGCCAAAACTGGAAGTGTGTTGTGGATTATTTCTTCCCAGATGAAGCACTTTACATTTCTCCATCCACCTCAGAAGCCCAGGTAAGCCTGTATTGCTAGCCTGTCCATACTCCCCCATAATTTGATGTCAAACCTTACCAGTTCACATTTAACACCTGAATCCAAATAATTGATGAATGTGTTGAAAAGCACTGGTCCAAATACTGAACCCTGAGGGATGGCATTGGTCACCTTCCACTTTGTTGACTTAGTTCCATCTATTAATATTCTCTGGGTCCTATTTTTGAGCCAGTTACCTAGCCACTAGACCGTAAAGTAGTCAAGACCACATTTTCCCAATTTTACCATGAGGATAAAGGGGGAAAGGGGAAAAGGAGCCAAAAAACATCCTTGGCTAAACAGGGAAATCCAGGGGAGCCTAAAAGCACAAAGGAAGGCATATGGGCAGTGGAAGCAGGGGGAAGCTACCAAGGAGGATTATACCTACTTGGCCTGCACTTGCAGGGAGGCAGTTAGAAAGGCCAAAGCAACTACACAGTTGAGGCTGGCAACACAAATTAAATACAACAAAAAGGGTTTTGTTTAGGTATGTAGGGAGTAAAAGGAAGGTAAAGGGCAGCAAAAGACCCCTACTAAACAAGAAGGAGCAATTAGTGAGAGAGAAGGGGACAAGGCTGAACAATTCCATGAGTTTCTTTTTTGCCTCGGTGTTCTTGACCAGGGGTCAAGATAAGTCTCCTAATGGGTTTTTAGAATGGACATCAGAGGGACATCAGCCCACCAACTGTTGATGCTGACTTGGTGCAAAGTCACTTGGATGGACTAGATGTGTTTAAGTCAGTAGGCCCAGATAAGCTGCATCCAAAACTACTGAATGAATTGGCAAAACCACTGGCACAGCTGTTTGAGCACTCGTGGCACTTGCGTTAGGTCCTGGAGGACTGGAAAAGGGCCAATGTGGTCCCTAATTTCAAGCAGGAGAGGAAGGAGGACCCGAGTAATTATATGCCAGTCAGTCTCACCTCCATCCTTGGAAAGGTCTTTGAAAAGATTATGAAGGATCATATTTGCAGGAGTCCAGTGGGAAAAATAATGCAACAGAGCAACCAGCATGGATTTGTAGCAGATAGATCATGCCTGACCAATGTGGTTTCATTTTATGACTGGGTCACAAAACACTTAGATGCAGGAGTAGAGGTAGATGTTGTTTTCTTGGATTTTAGCAAGGCCTTCAATATGGTATCACATCCCATTTTCATAAATAAATTAGGCTGTGACAGATGTTTACACAGTCTGGTGGGTAGCAAATTGGCTTAGTGGCCGCACAAAGAAAGTGGTAGTGGGTGGGTTGGGTACTGATCTAGAAGGACGTAGGTAGTGGGGTCCCATAGGGTTTGGTCCTTGAACCTGTACTATTCAATATCTTCATCAGTGACTTGGATGGGGGTGTGAAGTGTACTCTGTCCAAGTTTGTGGACGATACTAAATTGTGGGGTGAATTGCACACTCCAGAGGGTAGGGAATGATTGCAAGCAGACCTGTACAGGTTAGAAAAGTGTGCAGTATACAATAGAATTCAGTACAACAAGGACAAATGTGGAGTGCTGCACCTAGAATGCAAAAATATTCCACACACCTACTGGCTAGAAAGTGACCATCTCAGCAGCCCAGAAGTGGAAAGGGATCTCAGAGTCATAGTGGACTCCAAGATGAACATGAGTCAGGAGATGGTACTCTCTCTTACCTTGGGTGGTCTTTAAGAGAAGGCTGGATAGGCATCTGGTTGGGGTCATATGACCTCAGCACCCCTTCCTGCCTAGGCAGAGGGTCAGAATCAATGATTTGTTGAGGTCCCTTATGACCCTAGCATCTATGAATCTATGATATCACAGGAGACTAGGTTGAAGGCCTTTTTGAAGGCCAAGTATATGCTATCAACCTCATTTTCCTGATCTAGGTGGCGAGTTACCTAATCATAAGAGGAAATGAGGTTGGTTAGGCATGACCTGCCTGCAATGAAGCCATGTTTCTTGTCCTTTAGAATACTGCCTTCTGCTAGCCTATCAATAATGGATTCTTTGATAATTTTTTTAGGATTTTTCTTGGATTTTTCCAGGTATGGTCCAATGAGTCCTGTCAGGAATTTGCAAAATATTTATAACCTAATATGCACCAACTGCTGGATTACTATTCATGCAAAGTTCCTCACTTAGTGAAAAAAACTGAGTGGACTGTGGATAATAGAGATCCAGAAGGAAGGGTAAGAAGCAAATAAGTAAACGCTTCCTACCTTAAGAGCACTCTGCTTCCCACTAGTCAGTCAGAAAGACTGGTCCTCTCAGTAATTTAACCTACTGCCTGGAAGTTTGTAATGTACTGAACTTCTTTTGGCTGCCCTGCTTTCCTCTCCGGTAGTTTTCAGGTAGATGCTGTGTATACAAGGATGTCATAGGTCTGGCTGATGGCCCGCTAGGAAGAGGGATGAAGGAATTTTCCCTACCAGAGCCATTTTGTTATGGGTTTCTTGGTTCTTTTTAATGCTCTCTAGAGACATGTCTATCTCTTCATCCCTGTTCACTCAGCTCACTGGTCATATGCTGCTTATAGAGTATCAACAAACATGCTAAGGTCAGATAATACATACCTATCAATTTTTATTTTCTGTTCTCAATAGTCCTTTTAATATGTCTTGTTGGTAATAGCTTGTTTTAGATTTCATAGATTTCATAGACATCAGAGCTGGAAGGGACCTCGGGAGATCATCGAGTCCAGCCCCCTGCCCAAAGGGCAGGAAGTCAGCTGGGGTTATAGGATCCCAGCAAGATAAGCATCCAATTTACTCTTGAAGGTGTTCAATGTAGGCGCTTGAACCACCTCCGCTGGCAGACTGTTCCAGACCTTGGGGGCTTGGACAGTAAAGAAATTCTTCCTTATGTCCAGCCTGAAACGGTCTTGCAGGAGTTTGTGACCGTTCGACCTCGTCATCCCTTGGGGCGCTCTGGTGAACAAACGTTCCCCCAGATCCTGTGGTCACCCCTGATAAACTTATAGGTGGCCATCAGATCACCCCTGAGCCTACGCTTTTCCAGGCTAAAGAGTCCCATGGCTCTCAGTCTGTCATCGTAAGATCTGTTTTCCTGACCTCTGATCATGCGCGTGGCTCTCCTCTGGACTCTCTCAAGCTTCTCCACATCCTTTTTGAATTGTGGAGCCCAAAACTGGATGCAGTACTCCAGCTGCAGCCTCACCAAGGCCAAGTACAAGGGGAGAATGACGTCCCGGGATTTGCTTGTGAAGCATCTATGGATGCAAGCCAGCGTTTTGGTCGCTTTACTAGCCGCAGCATCGCATTGCAGGCTCATGTTTTCCTAAGAGTTGTTCGATTTTAGCTTTAAACATGTATGTCCAGTTTTTTATACAACTTGACATTCTTTAATCCTCCTAGTTTTCTTGGCAGAGGTTCATTTTATAGACAGCTAGTATCATATATATACTCTTCACTCATGTATGTAGCTGCTGACTATCTTATATGCTAAGTAAAGTGTAAATATATATTTTTATGATCTCTAAGGGGCAGAATACGTAGTCACTGCTTTTCAATCTGATAAGTAAATTATCAAATAAACTAACATCAATTTCAATGTGATCTTAAAATTATAGGAATTTATGCCTGAATAAATCTGCATTAAAGAAGACAACACTAATTCAGAATGTAGGTGAATTCAGTGCAACTTTTCTTCAGCTGAAATCCATTTCTTGCCATATATGCAGAAAGACTAGTATCCACATAGCATCTGAAATTATCATACATACAACTGGATACATTCTGGATACTTGTATCACTTATTTTATCACACAAAGGTATTTTATGTAGCATATTTAAGCTCTTGAAATGTACTTTCAGGTCGGACTCAATTAATTAATTAATTATGAGTAGGATTTGCTGAGCCAAATGCATTCCTGGTATGATGTCTATGGTGTTATTTAGTTCATTCTGCTTGCTGAGCATGTCTTCACATTATCTGCTATAGATTCAAAAGACTTTGTAGATACTGTGCAAAAACGATGAAGAAATAATGTCAAACATTATTCCTAAAGGAATATCTAATGTCAACCTGTTCCTAAAGTGGATAAGACTACTATTTCTTTCTTTATAGAGATGCATATCTCCCTCTCTCTCTCTCTCTCTCTCTCTCTCTCTCTCTCTCTCACTTTCTCTCTACATATATATATATATATATATATACACACACACACACATATATGGCCATAGACATATATAGTGTATGTGTGTGTAAGGTCAAGATCCAATGCGAGTCCAAAAAGAATCCAATATCCAGATAGTTTACTAATAGATCTGATGCTAGCAATAGTTAGAATAGAATAGCATTCTATTTTATAGAGCACCTTTGATGCTTAAATTTTTTTGAAAGTAATGTATTTAAAACTGGTAGAGCAGTGGAAGTGGTTTCTCAATGTGCAAAAGGAAGCCACATTCATGGCTTTTCAGCTGATGTGTGGATTATAGGAGGGTACAGAACTATAACATAAAATGGATAATGAAAAATCCATTCAAAATGCCTGCTAAACATGATGGATGGATTTAGACAGTTGGCAAAAAATACCCATCTTCTTTTACATTCATTTTTATTGTCAAACTATCTTTCCAGATGATAGTCCCAAGGACCCAAATGCAATTCTCTTCTTTGACTGGCTTCCAGAGGCAAAACCAAAGATGTCTGTAATTCTCACAAAATGACAGCAAAGGGAAAGTAAGAGCAAAATGCATTTGCTGAAAACAGACAGAAAATTTTTCATAATCTTGTTTTTGGCAAAAATAATAAGCATTCTCCTTAGCTAGGAGCTATCTCCCTGCTATGTTAGAGCATGGAAGAGTAAGATACCACTTTATTCTTTTTCATTGTTTATTTACTGTTATATCTCTTTCAGATTCCAAAATTTGGCCATTGCATGCTCTTGAAAATACAAGATAATTATGTAAATATTGTATTTGTTGTGTGTGTGTATTCACTCATTATAAGATGGTCTTCAGAAGCCCACAGGAAATTAACCTTTCCTTTAATACTTTTCCCCACCTCTGAAAAGTCAGAGACTATAGATATGTTTTCCATACCTAGCTGAAAGTATACTAATTCCACCTCTGTCTGACCAAGGGGGAAACTAAATTCCAGAGGCAGGAACCCCTTTAGTAAAACTCGGTTGCATCTTGGGTACAGGGACAGGACTTTCCACTCCCACTGAGCTTAGGAGACAGCTGTGAGATGTCCAGCCTCCTCCTCATCTCTGTGAAACCCCAGGCTGGTTGGGCAGCACCAAGCCCCACACTCCATACCTGATGGCTGTCGCAGGGCACTTCCGTGCCCCACTCCTAGTGGGATTCGAACTTAAGGGGGAAGGTGTGTCGCAAGGCAGTGAAGTGCCCTGCTCCTAGAGAAAAGTTACAGGTGTTGGCTGCCGAGGCAACTGCAGGTCGGTCAGCTGACCGGAAGGGGGCAAGGCGTGGCCTATATAAACAGCTTAGGCTGAGGCCAAGGAGGCAGTTCCCCACTAACATTCAAGGGAGAAGGAGCTCTACTGGAGGGTGCAGCCTAGAGCAGCTTGATGGTATGAACAGCTTTGGCTTGAGGATACTAGGAGGAGAAAGCCCGGGTAGGGGATTAGATTGATGAGTAGCCAGAGGGCTTAGAGCTTACATTTAGCCAGGTGGCTTAGTTCTTGAGTTGTAGCCAATTGGCTTATGGTTCTGCTTTGTGGTTATACCAGAGGACTAGGTAAGGCTATAAGGGGTTGGAGGAGGCCTCATTAGGGGCTCCACAGCGGTGTGGGGACCCCGGTGCTGGGGCGGGCACTGCACCTAGGGGTGCACTGACCCCAGAGCCCTAAGAAGGGGCACAGTGCATTGGACGGCCAGGTAAGGCAGAGGCCACCTGAGCTGTATAGAAATCATAGACCTGAGGATGGGATTTAGGGGCCAGGCACGGCTACGGCCACCTGAGCCCCAATTGTGAGGAGCACCAGAGGGTGCTTGCATTAAGCCCCAGGGAGGGCGCACAAGGCTAGAAGCCCCAGGGAGGGGATTTAGGGGCCAGGCACAGCTACGGTCACATGAGCCCTAATGGTGAGGAGCACCAGAGTGGGCGCTGGTGAGAAGCCCAGAGGGTGCTTGCATTAAGCCCCAGGGAGGGCGCACAGGACTAGAAGCCCCAAGAGGGGAATTTGGGTGCCAGGCACGGCTACGGCCACCTGTGCCTCAATTGCAGGAATCACAGAGACAGACCCCAGTGTGGGTGGGAATCGCGGGGCAAGGCCCCGGTGCGGGCGAGTGTGAGAGGAGGGCGCACGAGCAGGAAGGTCCCGGTATGGGCTTGGCCTAAAGAGGCCTGGGAACATCCGCGAGCGTGCAGGCAACAGTAATTGACTAGACAATGTCCAGGACATCTGAGAGGCTTGGGGTGTGGTATTAGGGATGGTAGGAGCCATGCGTAGCCCTTGAGGCTTTAATTCACAGAGTCCGTTAAGACGGGAGACAAGCTGGGATACATCAGGGTCCTGTGCCCAAAGGGGTTGAAAAGGCAGCCTCCCTTAATATTTTTGTCATCAAAGACGTGGCGGCCGAGAATAAGGGTGCATGGACACCCCACTTGGCACAGTAGAGGGCGCTAGGTGAGATCACGGCCGCTTCTAGGTCCCCACCCCGTAACAATGACATCCGGCTGCTATGAGCAGTTCAGGGGTTTCAGGAGTTCAGGGGCCAGAGTGGGCTCCAAAGGAGGAAAAAAAATTATCAGACCCCTCACTACTCAAGCAGTGAGCTTATCCTGCCTCTAGCCTCTAATGGCAAGTTACAGCTGTGCAGGTAACTTTAAGGTGCGATTGCTTGATTATGCTGAACAAGTTTTTTTAGAACTTCTTTACGGTAAGGGTTGCCAATGGAGGTGGTGATCTCCCCTACCTTGGGGGTCTTTAAGAGGAGGCTAAACATGCACCTAGCAGGGGAGATATAACAGTAAATAAATAATGAAAAAGAATAAAGTGGTATCTTATTCTTCCATGCTCCAACATAGCAGGGAGACCCCCTGCACTCTTTCCTGCCCAGGGCAGGGAGTCGGACTCAATGATCTGCTAAGGTCCCTTCCAACCCAAACATCTATGAATATGTGAACACTAAGCTGATTAATCTTAACAATGTAAGGTATAGCAAGGCCCTAACTGAAAATGTGTGGGTAAATCCCAAGGCCTTATTCAGTAAATTCTAGAAGTCTGAGGAAAAAAATAAATATTTCTAAGTACCTCATGAAGACACTTGGATTGCTTGAATTATTGTTTACTATGAATCAATTAAACATTTTTTATCAATAGACATCCATATAAAGTTTTTATTTTTTCCTAGTTAATAGACACAGAATACACCTTTTAAATACAAGGCAGTCTAGAACAATGATCCTCAACCAGCGTGCTGTAGCATCCTCATGTGCCATGAGATCATTTTAAGCACATCATGGAGTGCCACTCAATATTAGCACAGGTAGGTGTTCAAACACCTTTACATGATTCACAGATAAAGCCAGAGAATTACAAATGGGAATCCAATAGTGTAAAAAATATTCTGGCCTGTTGTGCTTTTTCTGAGTTCTTTGCAACAGAAAAAAATTGCTCTATTATTTTTCTGTAGTCAAAAAATGAGGGAAAGCTAAGAGCTGGAATTTTCTGAGGGGTGCCTTCAATCTAAAGAGGGGTGCCTTGAGTCTAAAAAAACCTGGGAATATAAAAACAGGAATAGAAAAAGTAGAGGTAATACAGATTTACAGTGTCCAGCAGTGGTGAAATTTCTGTTTTACACCTTATAATTAGGTAAAGTAACAATCTTTAACTGTGGTGATTATTATTTTCAAGAGTAATATCTTACTGTGCTCCCTAAATATACTTGCTTGTGAGCAAGTGAATTAACATCTTCAGTTCTCCCATGTATAAATGGCGGAAATATCACTTTTAACCTTATTCAAGTGTTGTGATGCTTCCCTAGTTAATGTGTACTGCTATTACTTTCAGTACTGTTTTCCCTCCTAGTGGATCTCAAAGCATAATATATAAATTCAGAGATTAATTCACCTGTTTTTTGAAAAGCAGCCATATTTGGGGCAGACCAGAGGCTATTTATCTTTATTAGAACCTAACATATAACAGTAGTAATGTCAGAAACATTAACATCCAAATTTTTTATATAATAAATATGAAAATATTGCAGATCTGCATGTTGTATAATACCTTATTTAATAAACTAGTATATGCTTTTTAACATTTAATATGCTAAGAATTTATAGTACTTTGAGAAATGTATGTATCGTTTATCAATTCTGGCTGAGGCTATGAAGTTTTCCTTTGAAACAGTGGTACTGTGGAGCCTGCTCCCTAGGCATGAAATGCACCTATTTGTGACAGAGGGTGTAGTTCACTTCATTCAGATCAGGGCCAGTGAATGGTCACTATCTTTAATGCTCTTACCAAGCAATGGTTTAGCTGAAGCTCAGGAGAACCAGTTTGATCCAAACACCTCTGAAGGGGGCTAAAATTTAGAAATGGAAAATTCCCAAATACAGAATAAAAACCAAGTGTTGACGGAAGAATTTAAAACTTATTCTTAGAGCCTTATGGAAAGTACTGGGGCAGAATAAAGAAAGTGGTTGTGTAGTAGCAAAGGGCCTTTTTATGGCAGATAGCCAAAAGTAAAGTAAGGTAGCCTGGAGCAGAAAAGAGTATTTGTGAATCATGACACAAATATGAACTGCAACAGAAATATCCTTGACATCCCAGAGACCCTTTTTAAAATCCTAGCTCTCCCAAAAGTTGCAAGACAGGAAAACCGAGACAGGGAGATGAGTCTAGACGAGATATAATGGAATAATATATAGGTAAATGTCAGTCTTCTTTCTGGGCCCTGATTTTTCAAGCTATATACATATATAACTGCTTAATATATTTTGGAAAATTAATCAAGTACATTCTGTATCTGCAATATAGAAATCATGTGTATTAAAATCACTGGTAACATCATAAGCCAAATGTCTGGTTGATTTTTAAATGGAACAAGATGTTCATACAATAACTTCATAACCTCTTACCTGGCCAGGTTCTGCATTTTCACACACGTAGGTCTCATAATATTCAGGGAATTCTGGAGTGTGATCATTAACATCAAGAACATGAATATATACAGGGGCCTCAGAAATTTGTTCTGGGTTTCCTAAAAGGAAAAAGGAGATCAAGAAATAAGAGTTTCTTAATAATAAATTCCATGATTTCAAGAAGATGGGTTTTAAAATTTTCTCTTTTTTTTTACCTGAAACAAAAATTCTAATCGATGCCCAGAGATAATACTACATCTTTTAAATAATTTCTATCCTATTACATTGTAATATTGTATCATTGGGAGTAATCCAGCCCCAAATGCCATCAGATTATTTTAGCAAATAATGCAAATAGCTACATTAGCAGCAGTAACAAAGGAACATTTCTAATACTGCAAATCATTTGAAGAAACAACAGTCTGAGAGTCCAAGGACTCCCTTTTTTTTATTTTCCTCCTATTCCACTATTATATGTATAAAAAATGCCATCTACCATGCCAAATACATATTTTATATTGAAATTAGCACCAAGGACCTGAGGTGTTTTTCTTTGGCCTAAAAGATTATCTTAGATTTCCCCCAACTATACAGGTGGTCCAATAAAAGATATCACCCCTAAAATCCGTGTCCAGCAAATTTGCAGGACCATAACAACAACAACCTCAGTTAGTACCAAAATAGTTTACAACCAAACAGAATGAGTCATATATTAAATATGTGATTCATTTGTTCATTCCTTACATTATGAATTAGTCTGAATTTGTTTAATGAAGATATACAACCAAATTCACTAGGGAACTTGACTACAAATTTGCTAGAGAACTGACAGAGGCTGCACACTCTCGGTGTATGGTTGTCATCGGTGAGGTCAACCACCCTGACATCTCATGAAAAGACCACTCAGCCAAATTTGATCCATCATGAAGGTTGCTCACTTGCATGGAAGAACTCTATTTGACTCAAGAGGTAAGGTGCTGCTGGATCTGGTACTGGCCAAAGGAGATTATCTAGTGAGTGACCTGAGGATTGAAGAGAAGCTTGGAGACAGTGATTATGAGTTGCCATTGCGAAGCTGGCAAATCAGTCAGCAATGAGGAGATAAGGTGCAAATCAGGAAAGCCAAGGCTGAAACTGAACTCAAACTGGCTATGGGAATCAAGGACAATAAAAAGTCCTTCTCCAGATATGCGAGAAGCTGGGGAAAAAAAATAAAGGCAACATTGGACTACTGCTAAACCAAATGGGGCAACTGACAACTGACACCCAGGAAAAAGCTAATCCCCTTAACGATTACTTTATGTCGGTTTTCCATCAGCTCAAGGGGATCACCGTGCCTGACAGGATGCAGGATTACCAAGTAAGGGTGAACATTTGCCTATAATTGGTGAAGATCTTGTGAGGGAACACATTGAGAGACTGGACATCCACAAATCAGCTGGTCCAGTTGCATCTAAGACTGCTAAAATAGCTGGCTGGCATCAAAGCATGGTGAGGATATATGAGAATTTGTGGTGCTTGGGAGGGGTTCCTGAAGATTGGAAGAGGGCCAATGTGGTGACCATCTTCAAAAAAGGGAGGAAGGACCATCCAGGGAACTCAGGCCAATTAGTTTGACCTCAATCCCTGAAAAAGGTGAAGAGGTTTATATCATATATTTAGACTTCAAAAAAGACTTTAACTTGGTTTTCTATGATGTCCTCATGGGAAAATGCAGCCTCGATAACATTACGGTCTGATGGCTGGGGAACTGGCTCCATAGTTGGACCCAGGGAGTGGTAGTTAATGGAACCATATCAACATGGCACGTGATGACCAGTGGCATCCACCAGGGCTCCGTACTTGGACCAGTACTCTTTACTATATTTATAAATTATCTAGATTTGGGTATCAGAAGCAGACTGGCTAAGTTTGATGACAACACCAAATTATGGAGAAGTGTGGTCACACTAGAGGATAGGCTGGTGATTCAGGCCAACCTGGACATGCTCAAAAGTTGGGCGGATCAAAACCTGATGGCATTCAACACAGAGAAATGCAAGGTGCTCCACTTCAGGAGAAAAAAACCCACGTCATACTTATAGGTTTAGCAGTGCTACACTCACTAACACCATGACTGAAAGCAACCCCTGGGGGTCATGGCTGACCACAAGATGAACATGAGCCACCAATGCAATGACACAGATGCATTGGTAGACGCAAGCCAGATGGGTATTTTGGGGTTTTTTTGTTTTTGCTTTGCCAGCTAACTCAAGCAAGACCCAGGAATTCATCATCCCAATTTACTCAGCCTTGGTGAGGTTGCAGCTGGAGTACTGCATCCAGTTCTGGGCCCCATACTTTTGGAAGGATGTGGAGAAGCTTGAGAGAGTCCAGAGGAGAGCCATGTGCATGATCAGAGGTCAAGAGAGCAGACCTTATGAGGAGAGGCTGAGAGGCATGGGACTCTTCATCCTAAAGAAGCAAAAGCTCAGGGGTGACTTGGTGGCAGCCTATAAATATATAAGAGGTGTGCATCAGGAACTGGGAGAAAGTCTGTTCACCAGGGCACCCCAAGGGAAGACAAAGTCTAACGGTCACAAACTCCTCCCAGACTGTTCTAGGCTGGACATAAGGGAACACTTTTTTACCATCCGAGTCCCCAGAGCCTGGAATAAACTCCTTGCAGAGGTGGTGCAAGCACATACTCTGAACACTTTTAAGAAACACTTGGATGCTTATCGTGCTGGGATCATTTGATCCCAGCTGACTTCCTGCCCCTTGGGCAGGGGGCTGAACCCAATGATATCGCAAGGTCCCTTCCAGCCCTAATGTCTGTGAAATCCTATAAGCATATCAGTAGAGACTGACATCTGTCTTGCAAAGAATTCTACAGAATTTAATGAGGTGTGTCTATGCTGAACAGCTTGGAGTACTAGGATGTCACTAGAACTAGTCAAAAAGATATTTCAAAAAATGCTATTTTTTCCCCTTTAAAACATTTAATGTTTAAGAGTTTTCAGCAAAAGCTAATATCACCAAATTTCCCACTGTTTCAAAAAATACAGCCATCTCTACCCTAAAGAGTGAATGTACAAACCAGCTTTTAAGAGGTACCCATAAATTGAGAAATTTACTTTGCAGAATGAGGGGCAATGCATTCACTTTATGGGCTTAGCTTCAACCACACATTTTGGCAATGGGGAAAGGAAACGGACTTTCCACATATGTACAAATGATCACTGTGATCTCTAGATATGGTTCAGTTCAAAGCATTTATACTGATTTAAAGGTTTAATTTTTAAGTTTTATCTGTTCACAAAAGTCAGACTGCCATAAAGAAAGTTACTTGACCTTTCTAGTGTGGACATAGCTATACAAGAACAGCAGTGCTGATGCTAGTATAGTTTAGTCCTATATAGAAAGGAGAGTAAGCTTTATCAATTTAAAGTATTTTAGTTACAATAGTACTACATTCTCAGGAGGGATTTCTAATGGTGCAACTATTTCAATAAAAATCATATTTTAAACTAAAATAATTTGATGATACAAAAACCTATTGATCAGGTCAAAGAAATATTACTATTAATTTTATTAAAGATTCAAGGCATGCCTCAAAGCTACTGGGAGTGAGGACAAAAATTCTCAGAAATATTTTGCAGATTACTAGATCAGACCACTTAGAGAGAAAGCAAGTGTTGCAAAGACTCTAATAAACATATCTAGTATACATGGCCCTAACACAGCACATCACTCAAGCACCGTATTCCCACTGAAGCCAATGGAACTAGTCACATGCTTAAAATACAAAGGCTTTCCAAAGCCATAGGGAAGATGATTTCCCATTAATAGAATGACCATAATATATAGTCCAATGACTCCAAATAAAAGTTGAATGTCAGAAATTCACCCAATTAAACAGACCAGCAGGTACCTGAAAGAATTGTCATAGAAGACAAACAAACAACCCTTCATTATAGCCTTTTTTTCTCTATTCAGGTAAATTAGCCAAATGGACCATGCAGATCATTTCTAAAGCTTCTTTTTAACGTATAATTTACTGTTCACCTGCAACAAGCACTTGCTCACACTGATCTTGTAGAAACTGAGCTAAAAACTTAGGAGTCTTCTGCCAGACAGAATGGTATCAAAAGTAACTACCATGAAAACAGAATGCTCTAAAGATCCATAGCTGGCAAAATCAACCTGCTTCCAATGAAATAGTAGAGCTGTGCTAATTTATGCCCATTGATTATCTGGCCTCCCTAGTAAGTATGTTAGCATAGATCCCTATCTGAACATCTTCATGTCTTTTCCAAAAGATTTTTTTTGGGGGGGATAACATTTCTCATTTTAATCCCCAGCATAAATAAGAACTGTTTGGGAAAGTGTGGGTATCACTGACTAAACTAATTATTAAGAAATGAAACCAAAAAAACAATATACATGTATCACCTTTAAAAAATACTTTTACACTGTAGCCCCTGCGCCTTATTTGCTGGGTGGACATGCAGTATAAGTAGATTTGTTTGGACAGGTACAGTCTTTTGTTGTGTCAGGGTTGGCTGTGTAGTTTACAAATAAAAATACCCATCAGCTGCAGAGCTCACTGCTGCAGCAGCACATGAGGTGCTTCCCTGGCTGGGAGCCCTCTTGGCTGATGGGGTTCTTAGCTATAGGGAAGTACCTGGCCACATGTTCAAATAATGGTGTGATAAGAATGAGTTAGAAAGTTATTGCATATTTTTGTGGAATAATTTTGTGTCTTATTCCCTGTTTTATCTTGCTGTTAATTGTTTGTACATCTAGCTGAGTCACAGGTTAATCACATCTCAGGTAGAGACAGAAATTACACATAGACTGGTAAAAGTGATCAGAAACTGGTTCAGATCTGTAACACAACAGAAATTCAGTGCACATAAACCACCTTCAAAATGGCTAAAAGTGGTTTCAGATAAACCTGGATGGATGTCATATCAGACTTAACTGATTTAGGTTAAATTAATTTATTGAACTTCAGTTCTAGATCCCACCCCCTCATTCAAGTTAACTCATGGTCCCCCAGCATCCAAGGAAGCTTTGCACCTCCTCTAGAACCTCTACCCCTGCTTACAAGGTGGGCAGGCAAGCCTGTCCCAAAGCTGTCTGCTGCAACCAAGCAGGGATGTGTGCTTTAGCACTCCCCAGCTTTTGGCTTGGGCCACTGCAGGCATGTGGATACATTTCTGGAATCAAAAGTGAATGTCTGTTCACTTGCTTATCAATCCAGTCTACATAGCATGAAAAGATTGAACTGATTCAGCCTCAGGCTTTTTCATTGTCTGTATTTAGCCCTGAAGTGTAATGTAGATGAGGCCTATGTGGTAAATTTGCTTATGACTGGTAGTGAATTGTATCACTGAACAGCCAAAAAGACAATAAAATCAAAGTTATACTACGACTTAATCAGCAATTCTCTCAGGGCTACTGGATGGCATTTTATGCTTCAACTAACAGAAAGCGAATGTGGGAAAACATTCTGGCTATTAACTATCTTCTTCTTCTGAACCAATAATTACTGTCACATAGGATTGAGATTTCTTTTTCCATTGAAATTGTTAAAGTGCTACTTTTTATGTTTAAATTTGTGCAGATTAGTACCTACAGCTAGATTCAATCTTATACTATAGCTCTGCTCATTGTGTGACAAGAAGGGTGAATAGGCAGCTGGTTCTGGCTCCCTGAATCTCAGGACTAACCTTCAAGTCAAATTTACTAAAGGGTAGCTATAAATTGTGCTACTTATTTGTAGTTCTTAATGGAACCTGGCAGAGAGAAGCTCTGCCCTAGAATAGTCACCCGCTATACTGAGGAAAGGTGGTAGAAATCATTTGCTGCTACACAAACACCTCCTGCACTCCTGTTCCAGTCTTGCCTAGGTGCCTATATATGGTGCAGATACCAATATGTCAAAGGAATCTTCCGCTGAATTTATATTAGAAGACTGCTGCAAAGGAATGATAACAACCTTCAGAATCTGACCCATATTATGAAGTTAAATCTTGATACCAATGAGGTTAAATAGGAGGTTTGCCTTTGACTTTAGTAGGGTCAGAATATCTGAAATGTTGTGTGTACAGAGATATACTCATGTGTTAAAATGCCTTGAGCTGAAAAAGTAAATCATGTTCATTTATACCCAATCCAATGTGTGCAACCTTCAATAACTTTGTATATTATTTTATAAAGAGGGACCTTATCATTAAAGACCTAAAGAATATAAGGGGAGTAAGGGCTTTCCCCATACAATAAAAATCTTAATGTTTCTTGATGTTGAAATCCCTGCCATTTATTTGTTTGCAGGAAGCACTCAGTTATAATATTTGGTTTTCTCCTTTTTCGATTGTTTAGCTAAACAGAAAAGTCTACCAAAGTCATCCTGCAGTGTTTCCATAAAGCTATTCAAAGCATGACAAAAATATGCCAGAGATACTTTCCATTTCACTATATCACCTGCCAGCTGTCCAATAAAGTGAAAAATAAGATACATTTATGTTTCAAAACTCACAGGAAAGCCAAGACAGCAAATAAGACTCAATTTCCAAACACAGACTGAGGGCTGCAGGAAATATAACTATGAGCTTTACTATATTAAAGCCCCCTGTGCATTTACTGTTCTGACATTTCTTTTTGGAGGATGTGTTTAATTAACATGCTTTTAATTGGTCACAATTAAAATAGACTTTAAAAGACACTGAATGTATAGTCCATGTGCTAGCCATTAATATGTTTGGCAAAATGTGGATGCAGTGATAGCATCAAATGTAATTTACCTTTTCTTTTCCTATGAAGAGTGTGATTAATTTTAAGCAGTAATTTACAAGCCTTGTCACACACAGTTCCAAGTTATCAAGCATGTATTTGCTAGAGTGTTGTCCCAGAAACAGGGCAGCCTGATAACCCAACACACAAAGAGAGGCAATTTGCATTTGACTTTGAGACAAAACTGACAGGTGAAATCTATATAAGGGTTGCTTCCCAGATTTAATTGTCACTGTCAAGAAGTCTAGCTGATTTAGGCCTTACATTCAGAATTAATTTGAGCCACAGGTTTCTGACTGGTGTTAAATTAGACCCTGGCTAATTTCACACTAGTCAAAAATCTGGTGTGAAATTAGCCAGGGTCTAATTTAACATAAGATCTTGCACCGGGGGAGCAATTCATATGCTTCAGTGTAACTTGAAAGCATTAGAGTCTCCATCCTATTACAATTTCTTTTTCTTTTTTTTTATAAGGTCATCTTTTATGAAACAGCACAAGACCGTAGCGCTCTAATACACTCTGCTTCCATTGAACTTCTCATTTTAATAATGCTCCTTAATGTAACAAGCAGCTATAATATAATGAGAAAGTAGTATGCATTCTGTATTTAAAAGAAGCGATATTCTGATGATAATTACACTAAGTGCATGCAACAGATAAAACATAGTGTTCCTTAAATTCTTACTGACTTGCTTCTGTGGCTGTAACAGTTATGTTGTGCCAAGCAGTTATCTCTCGGTCCAGAGGCTTAGTTATAATGATTGTTCCATTTTGTGCATTGATGCTGAACAATCTCTTTAAAGACATGCCATGGACAATAGCATACCTGCACCAAAAAGTAAAGAAATTCCTTAATACTGAAATGTTCCATCTGAAAACAAGGACATATGAAGCTATTGTCAGCTGAGAAAACAGAGCTGTGCATAAATACATGTAAAATGTATGCTACCATAACTCAGAAATCATGAAAAATATACACTTATAAACATTTAAAATTCACTGCTGCCAAGATCAAAGCTCTTCTTCTTATAAAACTAAGTATGACTCAGATCTATATTAATGTGAACTGAATCCAAAATGCATTATTCATTCTTATTTCTAAGTCAAGCTCACAGCAGGTGAATGACTTGGTTGAAAAGAAAACGCAAAAGTAACACTTGTGAAATGAATAACCCAGGCAAATAAACAGAGGTATAATGGTAAATCTATTTTATCATTGCTGACATGCCATGATGTCAAAGGAATGAACATTAGCCAAAAAAAGAAAGGCAACTATATAAAATAAAGGTGTCTCCTATCTGGCGGCGGGGGGGGGAGTCCAAAAGTGAGAAATGACTACAAGTAAGCCAAATTCCAGGTTGCACTGTTACAGTCCTTACCAAAAAAACCTGTCAATGCCATATTCAAACATGTGCTCACAAAATTTCAGTGGATTGATAGTTACTTTCTATCAGTAACCACATATAAGAAACTGAGAGAAGGCAATGATTGAAGCCTGAAGGTAAAGGTTAAAATGACAGGGAGTTTTTATTTTTTTAAGAGTAAGTAAATAAAAATAACTGACTAGTTTTATAAGGCACAGTAGGATTTTATTTTATGGAAGAAAAACTTCTAAACCTCTGTTCATAAGACCTGTATTGGTCCTGTTTGTAATACCCATATTTAATAATTTTCCTCTTCTCCACTTTTCATTTCATTTGACAAAGACTTTCTATTATAAATTGGCATATTGGTCTCCTTTGATAGTTGAAATTAAATGCCAATGGTTGGATGGTCCTTTAACTTTTAATTTATAGATACCATTCAGCCTGTGTGAAAATCATCAAAGTAACAAATCAGGGAACGATCATAATATATGGGTGTCCATTCATTTCAGTTTAGCCAAAAGCTTGTCAGTTTATCTTGTATAAAGCCCTGTTTCAGGGATTTATAACTCAGATCATAAACATTTTTCATTCATCTGGATAACCTCCATGCAAACACAAAATGTGTTTGTTTATGATTTTATATGGTTTTCAAAGGGCGTTTTGGGAAAGATTTTAAAAATACTGTTTTTTAAACTAAATATTGGTATTTATGGAAGATATTCATAATAGTAATGAAGCCTGATTTCTCTAAGATAAGAAAATAGTATCCCATTATACATTAATGTTTTAAAAATCAGATGCATTTACATCTTCTTTGCCCCATAAATATTATGTGTGTGTAAATGCTTGTAAATGCTTTAAGAGCATCTTCCATTTTAAAGGAAGTCAAAGTGGCACAATGTACTTGTCTAAGTGTTTTGCTTTATAGGGGTCATAAACACACTTTTACATCACAGCAAATATCTTAATGGAAATAATTTAATTTAGAACAAGTGCATTGTACAAAAGTTCTAAATATTCCAAGCTTGTATACTTGGAACAGGTGCAACAGTCCTGAGTAAAAGATATTAAGATTTTAAAAATGTATATGCATTATATGCAATGTATATATTATGTCTGACATTTTATCCATTAATACATTTTAAAGTAAAAAACAAACAAACTAATATTCAAAGTATGGGAAATATACAGTATATTGAATATTATTTGAAGCTCTAAGGATAGATAAAGTATATTATGTATTAAAACACTGCTACCTTAATTTACCCATAATGGATTGTTTCACATCACTCTTGTTTGGCTTATATTATAGGCTGTCTAAACTTGTTCGTCTAATGAAGCTCCACTGCATCAAGATGGGTCACGGGCACTTAATCCCAGATCTAGTCCATAGAGCCATGTAATCAAGCCCACAGGACTCCCTAAGGGTCTAGCAATTTGGTGGGGGTAGAGTGATGGCAATTAATGCTGCCGCCACTCCCCCACTGCCAAATGCCCATGCCCTACAGGCCAGATGACATAGCAGTGTTCATAGGATCCTTCCTGTGTATTGAGAGCTGAGCTGTGGCAGAGCCACTTGATTCAGTAAATTTGGGACCATCTGGGTAGGGGAAGAGAAGCCCAATCTTGAGTGCACAGGGCTGGGGCTGAGGCACAAGCAGAAAACCTAATCCAGCATCTTCAGGGTTGGGGCTGGGGCCATGACAAGGGAAGAGGGGCATGTGAGGCTAAGGGCCAGGGCTCACACTGAGTGCCCAATCCCATACGTACTGGGGAGAGGTCCAGGGCTAGGTGATGAGGTCTAAGCCAGTGCATCTGGAGCCGGGGCTTGGGTTCAGGGTAGTAAGTCTGATCAAGAACATGCAAGACTGGTGATGGGGTGGCAACGCACAATTGGGTGTGTGTAGTGGCAGGGCTGGGACAGGATGGCCGTATCTGGTATGGGGTTGGGACCATAACCACAATAAGGCCTGTGGGACCAGTGCACCAGATTGAGCTCCAGCCATGTGCATGCTGAATTGGGCACACAGACTGGATTTGGACTACCAACTCACCCCACACCACTACTCTGGCCCATGGGATATGAAGATTGGGCAGCAATAAACTAGATGGATCTCAGATATGAGATTGTCTGCTCCTCCTGGACCCTACAACATAGCTCTGTTCCTCAGTGTTCCTTGACGAAAATTGTTGGAGTTTGCTAGCTGAGAAATGACTATGACTAGGGTGATGATACGTCCCAGTTTAGCTGGGACAATCCTGGATTTTGAAGGCCTGTCCTGGCCAGTTGGGGAAAATTAAAACAAGAGTCCCAGGCATGGGGCAGTCTGGTGGGGAGGTGGAGCAGCATGATATGCCAGGCAGCTCTGCCCCCCTCCCAGACTGCACCCATGCCCCTGCCCAGTCGGCTCCACCACCACTGCCTGTAGGAGCACCATTGACTTGGGGGAGAGGGAGGGGACAGTGTCCAAGAAGTCCCAGTTGTCCTCGATTTCCTTATGGTTACCCTAACTGTGACCCATGGATCTGCAGCTATGTACAGCAAAGGCCACCAGGCCTTGAACCTTTCATTCTGGCTATTGGACCACAGATCTGCTGGTGCTCCTTATCCTCCAGAAGGCCACCATTTGATTCATTATCCTATCTATTGGCCACATGAAGAATGGTCATACAAAAATGTGTTTCCTTTGGGTTTGTCAAAATATGGCCCAAACTTGAGGGAAATGGAATTTTACTAATCTAGACTGTTTTGATTTGAGGATATGAATGTGCATTATAGCCTGCAATAGTGTAGGTGTACTCAGTTATAATTAAAGTTACACCTTGTGAAATGTCTTCTGCTAGATTTCACATCATTCCTCCTTGGCACATTTATTCACATTTTACAGTCTGTACCTGATGGGACTGTTGGTATTGTCTGGATCGCTGGCATTTACAGCCCCTACAAAAGAGCCACTCTCAGACCCTTCAGCTATCTCCATCACATATTCCTGTGAGGTGAAAACTGGAGGTTCATCAGCATCTTCCACAGTGATCCTGACAAGGGTTGAGTCGTCAAATGGTCCCTCATTCAGAAAACGCTCATCAATGTGCCTGTTGATAACTTTTGCTTTAATGCTGTATTTTCTTTTGGTTTCATAATCCACTTTCTGTAGAGAAACAAAGTAGGATGTGGAATTTTTCTTATCTTAGCATTTGAAAATTAATAGTAGATCAATGATTGGTGTAAGATTAAAGACTAGTAATAGTTATATGTAACTTTGGGGGATGTTTTAAAAGTGATTATTTCCAAGATTCCTTTTTTAACTGTAAAAACACTTTAAATACTCATCTTAGCCTTCACTATTAAGAGTTTAGAAAGTATTACTTTTAAAAAGAAAACAATTCTGTTATGTCCTTGTCTCACCATCCAGTCTGACCCCCCCCCCCAAAAAAAAACAATAACAAAGGAAAAAAAAACAAAACCAATAAAAATGTAATTTACCACCAGGTTATTTTTAGGTAGGTGTTGTTAATAAATAATAAAGCAGAAATATTCAGGTTGTGCCTCCCTTTTTTTGAAAAAAAATACAAAATTGAGGAAAAATAGCAAAATGCATGGTGAATTTCAGGATGCGGTAAAGAGAGATGTGGTGTCTCTCCCCCTCTGACCATCAGAGGATGGGAGCAAGGCATGGCTGCAGGTCTTAGACTGGTGGGGGACCGGACCAGACTGGAAGTGAGAAAAGAAAGTGTACAAAGAAGGGAATCTACTTATCACTACTCCTCTCCTTGGCTGACCCAGGGGTGGGGAAAGCCCCAGAGCTACTCCAGACAGTGGCTGTGGGCAGCAGCTGTGCAAGGTGCTAGGCTTGGCTGGGGTCAACAGCAACAAGCAGGTTCTTCCTTCCAGTGCTTGACCAGCCCCTGTTCTAAGGTGTCCTCCACTGGCCAGGTGAAGGTGCAGAAAGAAGAACCTCTGCACCTGCTGCAGTCATTGTTCCTAACCAAGCTAAGCCCCTCAAGCAATCATTCCCCATAGCCCCTGGCTTGAGCAGGGCAGGAGCAATTCTAGGGGTCCTCATATGACTGCTTCAATCAAGGACAGTGTTGGGTAGGCTTCTACTTCCAGCACCTACTCTTGGCCAATAGGTGACACAGGTGCAGTGGCAGGAAGCAGATGCAGAAAGAGGAAACTTGCTCCTTGCTTCACTTGTCCCTTGCAGAGCCTGGCACCCTGTGTAGCTGCAGCCCATGGCTGGAGCATGGGAAGAGCAGCTCTGGAACTTCCACTATGTTTGGGTCAGCTGGGGAAAGTGCTGGCTGCAGCAGCAGAAGGATGGATATATCCACATTCTCACTCCCCACCCCCAGCCTCCACTCTGGATCCATCCCTGGCAACATTAGCTTCTATAATCTGCAATATTTCACTGAAGTGCTGACTTAGTCTAAATAAATACCTTTCTTTTTTCTCTGTAGGTCTATGATATAACTTTTATTTTTAACTTTCCATGACTTGGAAATAGACTAAATGCAAGAATTTACTTTCTGTCTTTTTCCTTCCTGGCAAGGTTTAGAGTGGAATTCTGTCATCAATTTAGGTCCAGGGAGAGAAAAAGCAGTCTTCCTCCCTCTGGGAGTAATAAAATGGGATAGGTTTCATTGTAACCAATGACTTCTGAGCATGTTTTCACCAAATATATCATTTTTATTTATGCACCGTTGCGTGTTCTATCTTAAGATGTTAATATGTTTTGCCACCAGTAAATTAAATGTATGAATGACTCTCTGAAGAAGATAAATAATAATCTGCCCATTTTACAAATGTGGAACTGAAGCAGAGGCTAAGACATATTATCACAATCATATAAGGAGTCTGTTGAAAAACTGAGAACTGAATCCAGATAGCTTAAGTGCTAACACTGGGTTTTAGCCATAAGCAAGCAAGCAAACCAAATAACAAACATACTTTCTAAACTATCCAACACTATTCCAGAACCTATTTTTAGTCACATCATTAGTGGCTAAGGAAACAAGAAATAGTAGTATAGAAACCATTGCATGCATTTTTTTTTTTACTTTTCAAAAATATTTAGTGACATATCTCATTTTAGTAGGTTTTTTATGTCTCACCTTTTTTAATATAACAACTCCTTCTTGGGTTTCATTATCTGTAATGATGTCAAAAACATAGGAGGCATCTCCTTCAATGACATAATTCATGGCTGCATTTTCCCCTATGTCACTGTCATCTGCCATGATTTTGCCTATGGTAGTGCCCACTGGTGCAGCTTCAGAAACAGTCATATGGTACAGTGCTTAAGAAATAAAAAGTTACAATCACATTAAACTTTGTCAATGATTGGTCTTAACCCAAAATGTTAACATGCAACATATGAGCTAGAGCAGGGTTGCTCAACCTCTGGCCTGTGAGCCACATCTGGCCCATGGAGCCAGGTGATTCAGTCCACTGCACCCCCCCAGGGGGCCAACAATTTGGTGACAGGAGAATGGTGGTAGCATCAATCTTCTAAATGCCAATTTTCTGAACATGTGTGAAGCCCAATGAGCCAGGTATCATAGCTCTATACAATAGATTAGGTATATGAGGCTGAGCCAAGATAGCACAGGGCCCAATATGGATACACCAAGCTAGGGTGACATGGAAGCTGATCTTGGTGTGCAGGGCCTGATTTGGACACAGGGGGCCCTGCACTACTCATCTGCCTCATGGGACTGAAAGGTTGAGCCAATTGGGCTAGGGGACAGCAGGCATCCTTAAGACAGACTGCTGAAGAAAATGCATATGCTCAGTAACACCTGGGAAAACTGTTCCCTGAGACTCCTATTGGAGTGTTCAAACTGAAGCCGAGTTATCCTTGTTCCTATGTAAAGGTGGTATGACTAGCATTCTATGGCATTGCAAGGAAAGTAAAATAGGAGTAGGGCAGGGGTGCTCAATCCTTGGTGTGAGGCCATATCCAGTCAATGGAGCCATGTCATGCTTCCTGCGCGGCTCCCAATGGGTCCAAAAATGTGTTGGTGGGGGACTGATGGTGGCACTAATTGCCAATCCCCTGCTGCCACATTTCCAGATCCATGGGGAGCCCAGAGGACTGGATAGCTTGGCCCTGTGAGCTAGATGGGGTGATGAAGGTAGAGCTGAGGTGGCACCAGGCCTGATCTAGGCATGCCAGGTCAGGGTGGCATGGGGCCTGGTCCTGGCAAGCAAGGCTGAACACTGCACACCAACACAGCAAAAGATCTAACATACAGAGCAGTTCCACACCATTCATCTGGCCCATGAGGCCAAAAGGTTTAGTACCAGTGAAGTAGGGAACGCAGCCAGAGGTTGGTCTCCACTGCCATTTTCACTGTTAGTGTGTGGGACATAATGAGGAAGAGAAGAGGAAATCCAATTTTATTGAAAAGTTTGGTTATAAATCTAAAAGAATTAGGCTGTATGAATCTACAACAAATCTATAATGTGCAATATCATAAATATATTTACCTACAGTAACTACTAAAGTCGAAACTATTTCCTACCCACCACTTCATTCTGAAATCATTTGTTTTCTACTCTTTTAAAATTATAATTCATTTCAAAGGAATGAACCCACAAGGTATCAGAAGCAAGACATGCGAAACCTTCTCTTTATATAGACACATGTGCATGTGGAATCACACAAACTTTTCCTAGGAAAAGTACTATTAAAATGTGCATTTTTGTATTAAGCAACATTTTTCCCCCCCTGGTATGTACTAGAAAGAAGGCAATGCAGCGGTGCTTCCCTTTAATAAGTTAAAAAAGGACTTAGAAAAATATAATTTTACAGTTGTCAGCATATCAACTTAATAAAGAAAAAGTATTCTATACATTCCAGTGAAAAAATACTTTCTTTAGGTATTCCTAAAATTGGTACTTCTTATGCCAAAGTAGTAATGTAACCTTGTATTGGCTTGAACTCATAGCTTTTTAATAGGAGCTACTTTTTGAAGAAAAAATATTAGTTTATTAATCTTTCATTTAAATACATGACATATTAGGTAAAATATAGACCTGATCTAAATTGTAGTGGGTTTACTCCTGTTTTTAATTTTTCCCCAGTTAGTTAAAATTCCCCCACCTTAGTTAAAATCCCTGGCCTCTACTCACTATGTTGAAATTTAGGGGCATTGTCATTGATGTCAGAAAGGTTGATAGTTACAGTTGCTGTTTCTGAAAATCCACCCATTTGCCCAATCATATCTTTGGCTTGGATGATGACAAAGTATTTCTCCTGAGTTTCTCTATCCGTTTCAGAAGAAATTCTAATGACACCTGAAAGATACAATAATCAACACTTACTTAAGTATACATTTCCCCCCCCCATTACTTAGCTATGAATTAAATGCAAAATCAGTTCAGTATTTTATTGTACAAATTGATTAGACACAAAGCACATGATACTCCAGGTATGGCTGCTGGCCCCAGCCTCCCCAACCCCACCCAAGGCAACTTGCAGTGCTCCAGAGCACACATGCAGAATGTTCTCCAGGGACACCTAGCAGCAGTGTAAATATGTGCTGTCCCCAGAAATGCATGTTCCTGCTCATAGAGTTGTGCCCAGTGGTTCCAAATAACCCCTAAAGACCTGATTCAGAAATAGTCCAATTAATGGGTGGTTTTCCCTTGAATGAAATAGGATTAGCCCTAAATTTGAAGACATTCAAATACCAGTTGTAGACAACATTATGGGCCAATGACATAAGAAGGTAGGATTATGAGTTCATTTGAGAAAATTATATTTGTCCTTGTCCTGAGAAAAAAAGATGACTGTTTATTCAAATCTGTCACTGGTACCTAGATATTTTCCATGCATGAATAAATGTCAGGTATACATAACGATACCTGTTTTTGGCTCCACAGAGAAATAGGGCTGCCCTTGAATTATACTATAAAGCAGACGTGCATTGTATCCATAGTAAGGATCATCTCCATCTGTGGCTGTTACCTGTATAACAGAAGTACCTGAAAAGCAAATGCATATAAATAAGGAGTTCATACAAATGAACTAATAAACCTATCTTGGATTTTAACCATTATAAAATTATTTCTCTTTTGCTCAGTTGTATAATGTTTTCCTTTTATTTGCTTAATTTACTATATATTATTTCATCATTACACAGAGCACCTTTCTTAAAATCATGTCAAGTGTCTAATTATTGATAGGAGGGAAATTTTGTATCTTGCAAAAATGGGCACAGAAACAGGAAAAAGAAAATTACTTTTTCCTCTCTAATTTAGATTAAACCAAACACTATCTCGTGAATTTTAATGGAATTATTATTTAACTGTAAGTACTGTCTTTTCTCACTGGCTTTTCTAATTTATGTTATACAAATAGGAAACTAAGAGATTTCCACCTTGAATATGCTTTAAGATATTTTATTAAAGTTCTCCATATGACAACAACAACAAAAAAGTCTGTATCAACAGCAGGCTTGAAGCATGGTTGAAAGAAATAAACTGGTAACAAGTTAACAAGCCAGGAAATACAAGAAAATTTTGATAGCAGTTTTTTGTATATTCTTGGTCTTTTAATGAGCTGTCCCTACTACAAAAGAAACAGCAAAATCAATCTGCAGAACATAATTTCATCTTTAATTGGGAGTTGGTTATGTACTAGATCTAAAATTGGCAGGATCCTCCTGGAGCTGTCAATGAGGGTATCTTTGCAAAAGGAATATTTCTCAACAGAATTATTTTATAATGATGACTTTAACATTATTTCTCACCTGCCTCATGTAAGGAACAACAGGAGAAAGAGCACCTTCTTATGACTTTCCAACATGAACACATTATTACCTATCATAACTAAAATGGGACAATTACATTTTGAGGTGATAGTAATTTTGATAAATGAGGGAAAATATTTTTGTTTTTTTCTGAAATCTTTGACAAGCCCAAAAGCTGAAATAAAATATTCTGTAGAATGAAATATTTGTGATGAGCTTTTGTAAAAAATGTTTTAAAATAAAGTTGAAGTAAATTTTACAATGAAATATCATTTTGAATTAAAGAAATGAAATGTTTTGGTTTCTTTAGAAGATTTGTATTAAACTGGTTTGGTGAAGTTGACCTGAAGTCATGACATGTTTCAGTCAACCTGAATCTTCATTTTGAAATGAAAAATATTTGGACAAAATTCTCCAGAGATTTGGGGGCCCTGGTTTAAAATGCACTATGTTCTCTAAATATGTTGCTTAAATAAACACTGCTCTCTTGATATTAAAACATCTATTAGAAATTTATCAGAGTTGTGGCAGGGCACCTTTGGTGCCTGTCACTTTAAGGGCTTGAGCAGACAGAAGAGCAGCCTGCAGGTGACAACAGTGCCAATCCCAGAGAGTCACATGGCCATCAGGAGGCTACCTGATTGGAGGAGGGCCTGGATGCTGGAAAATAAGAGCAGGCCCTGAGCGGTAAAACTGGCAGGTGCTGCAGGGAGCTGAAGGAACAACATCTCCTGGCCAGAATACTGCTGCTTCCAGAACACCTGGAGGGCAAGGGCTGAAACTATGGGGATGGAGGAGGTTCCTGGTCCTAGGGAATGACGTAAAACTATACACTGCTGGAGTTGGATGGTGTGATAGGGCTGCTTGTGGCGTGGCATTTTCCAGGAAATGCCACACCTGTGCCTCCCCAGTGAAAGGCAAGTGTGGAATGCCAGAAATCCTTAGCCCCCACTGCTTTGCAGGTACTCTATGGAGGACAAAGGCTAGGGGAGCATACCCTGACAGAAAAGCACAGGGGCCCAGGTCCATTGAGTGTGGCCTGAAGTGGGGTCCAGGCCCTTTCAGTGGGGCCTGGGACAGGGCTGAGGTCCACCTACAAGGACCAGAGGCCTGGGGGGCATAAGGCCCAGAAGCCACAGTGGGGGGATGTAACAGTGGTCCCAGTGAGGGGGCATAGTGAAATCTGGCAGCCATGTAGAGTAGGGTTCTAGGGGGACTGATGGACTGCACATTGCCTGACCAAAGTAGTTGCAGTTGAGACCCCAGTGAGGGGGCATGTATCCCAGGCACACTTAAGGATGCCTGAAGTCAAGTTGGGCCAGAGGTTGAGTGTGGCTCAGTTAAAGGGCCGGGGAAGTAATAGTGGATAGTAATTTGGATACAATCTATGAGGCATGGAGCATGCTAAAGGGAAGGTTTGGAGCCGTGTATCGCATCCTTGGCATTAGGGTATTAAATGAGTAGCCTCTTGCCTAAGAAACATCAATTTGATTACATCAAAGGCATAACAGGAGTTAGGTAGGGCACACTGCCTTAGACATGTGGATGGACTGACACTATGGTCGGCTTTGAGATGGCCCCCTGTCACAAGAGTAAAGACTCCTTCTACAACTTGACTAGTCTGGAGGAAATAGATATTCATTTGCCTTTGACTTTCTTTAAGTGTGTCTGGAACAAAGGCAGAATACAAACCTCAGAACGTTACTTTAATATCAGGCTACTGTTACATACATCTATCAGTAGAGATACCTTTTAAGGTAAATTGACAGATTATAATCAATCATTATAAAATTATAAAGTTTCCAAAGCAACAAAATGTATTTTTCAAAAAGGACTAAAGAATAAAGAAAACATGGGCACTAAACTCAACTCAAAACAAAGTGTTGTCTAGAAACTAAAGGTCACCAGAGATCTGTTCAAGTTAGCTACTAGTCATATGAAAATCACCCTAAGTAATATAATGAAAATAATTCATTCTTTTGAAGTAATTACATGATAATGTTGAAGAAAGCTACCACTTCGGATAATCCAAGTGATAGAAATGTGACTGATGCTATCTCTGGGATAGGAACAAAACTGCAATCAGTAAAATTCAAATATGTGCCATTTTATGGGATTTTATTTAACAGATCAGGGATTTAAATTCATAGAAAAATAGGTTATTTACCTGACTGCGATATTGATGTTAAAGCCTTATGGTCCTTATTTTAGTTAAATTCTTGTGGACGTATCTACATGAGATGCTATGTCATGTACTGCCAGGACTCCTCAGTAACAACCGCGCAGTCAGGGGCATGTGTACATGTGTTCTGTTTTATATTCTATGAATGGTGCTGGAAATTAACATCTGAAGTTGTAATAAAGTATGTTATCCTTGTGGCAAGTTCCCTTTGGTTGCTTATTGGCTTTTGTAGGGTATGGTTTAAGAGACATTTAGGTGGTTTTAAATAAGCCCAGAAGCTGGCTACAATAGGAAAAGTAAAAAAAGTAGTAGAAATCCAGTAAAAAGAAAACAGGCACAAGGGAGGAGCAAAAGCTACTCTCCAGCCTGAACCTCAAATTTTGAATATAATGTGAACGTGAAAGAATTTGATTTCTTTTGGGGGAAATTGGCTTCTCAGGTTTCCTGGGAATGGTAATCTTGCAATCCTGATAGTAACTACTGAATTAAATATTGACTGAGTGCTAGATGGCAGGGCACTATTATCTCATGACTATATCTAAAGGTACTTTCCTTCCCAGTTTTGAAATTCTTACCCCAAATGAAAGCTATTTCTTTATGAACTTTAACCCATAGTAAGAAAAGCAAACAGTTGCCTGCATGTAACCATGGTTCAATAATCACATTGACCTAGGCAGTTAGGCAACAATTACAAAAAGCTGCAACTGCTAATATTATGTTTTTAACGTGAAAACAAGTAAAAAGGATTTCTTTGCTTAGGGAAAAACTAAAAGAGCACATAAAGAGACATACTTTGTACCGATTAAATTACACATTTGTAAGATGTTCCCTGATGTTACAGGACTGAAATGGTCTAATGGCTATTGCTCAGAATTATGATACCATTTATGAGACTTATCATTTATGTGAAAATAGATATATTTAAAGGACAATGGCCCTGACCTTGGGATACTGAAGACTAACATTAACTGAATATGCTTGTAGTCTTCGAACATTGTCCAAAGTGCAGTTCTGATAGGCATTTCAACATCAAAAACGTATTTTATGTTCTCAGAAACTATTGCTTCTGCATAATAAATTTGTTTTATGCCACAGCAGAATCTAACTTAGAGAAACTGCTTTTTTTCCCACCTGACTGCCATTTCAGATTTCCTTTTTGATTTTGTAGCCTTAGTTTTGAACTATGATGTAAACCATTACTGTGTCATTTACATATTGCAGCATATTAGGTAAGCTACTGGAGAATTATATGGGACATATGTATTCATTTTTCTAACTGGGGCTTCAAATATATGAAAATGTTAAGTACAGATATATCATTGCAGGTGACTTTTAATCACTCTATCAAATATACTACGTTTGTAGAAATGTAACTGCTATATGTGAGGAACTTTATGTAAAATCATACCAAATGCCTAAGGGAAAACCATAGTCTTGTACTCCCAGAAGAGTCCATTTACTGATACACTTTTCATTTACTATGGCACTTGCATACAAAACCCTAATAAAATTCAAATGATGAAAATATGGGCAAGCTGTGAAAGCATATTAAAATTTAAGCAAATGTGTAGTCATATTAATATAGATGTTGATACTTTAACCTAACTTTGGGTTAATTTTGTAGGGGCCAGATTTTGTGTGTGTACTAGGGGAAGCAATGTGTGATTACCTAGGCATCTTTTCTCATCTTATTCTCCTTGCTACATGCATAATATCTGCTTACAGATAACGGTTTTCCCCAGAGCTACATGCTCACTAGGTGATGACAACATCTGAAGGTTCAGAGATTGGTTGTTGATGTCTCACACATTTCTGGTATGGAGCAAGGGGGAAAACAAAAAATATTCCTAGGGAAATTCTCATCTGAAGTAATCCTAGGCTAGAAGAGATAAGCAAATGAATATCCTTAGCTCAACTGACAGGCAATGGATGCCAAATATTTCTGTTGTTCCCTATGTTATTGGGCTAGTAGTTTAGCATACTCACCTTCAAGACTGATTTTTTTAATATGGCAAGATAGATTCAGATCCTCAGATATGCTTGCTGTACCCTGCTGTCAGGTGCACATGCTAAAAAGTGAGGCATAGGGTAAGCTCTGTGTTGTTTTGGCTAGACTGCTTCCAGTTCCCTAGCTGACTTGTTTGAAGCAAGACTGGTTATCTCTGCACTCAGATACAGTCTTTACTGTCAGTATAACTAGTATAAAAAGTGGAAGGCCATACCATAACTGGGTGTAAAAGAAACAAAGGGATTCAGTGGGGTATAAACATTGATGTGACCATATGTCATCAGTGCCCCACGGTTTCCCACAGCACTATAGTGAAGACAGGGGAAGCTGATACATGTGGGTGTCCCAAAAAACTGCAGGATTTGACCATGATTCACATACATGACTGGATGATCAGAAGGTCATAAATTCTATTGCTTCAGCAAGCTCAACAACCTGTCTCTACAAAGAAAGCATACAAGGAATTTTGATTCTTTTTAATTCTCATCATGCTCATTCTGGTTACTTCTGGTACGTGTTTGATACATAATGTGTACGTGCACACACAGGCACACATGCATATGCTTTCTTTTTTCCTAAAATATTCTTCTAAGATTATGTGAGAGAGACTTTTATTCAGTAATAATGCTGGGAAATTTTATATATGCTGTATTATATGTATATTAATATATAATATATAACTATATAAGCATATATAAATAAATATTATAAATATAATATATCTATATAAAATGTCCCAGCGTTATTACTAAATACAGGTATTTCTCATATAATCTTAGTGGAGTATCTTAGGAAAAAAAGAAAACTTTCATTGCTTTAATTAATCTTAAGCTAGAAGTCCAGGATGTATTAGAAATGAAAATGCATAGTAGATGTCTCGGGGGATTAGAACAGGTTTTTGAGTTTTTAATTTTTAGCTTGTCAGATTATATCTGGCTCAGGTCAGTAGTGACTGACTGCTTATTGATGATTTCAGATAAGTTTCTAGGGAACAAGTGTCTACATAGAAGAACTACCTCTACAATTGGCCTTAACTGGTATCCTTGTTAGTAGGTTATACCAAGAGGCCAAGTTTATTCCCTTGGGGACAAAACTACATTGTTACCCTTAAAGGTTGATGCTTATTGGGAGGGAAGCTTTCAGGACTAAATCCATCTGTAGGTCACTGAAAAATTATATGATTGTGTCATATCCTCAGAATGTGTTAATGCTGTTTTATAGAGAAAGTACCGCTTCCTCCTAGGTTTATGCCTGCCTTCCAGAAAAACTAAAGAGGGTGTATAGAAAGGGGAGAGACCCTGTGGGGGAAAAAAAGGCTGCTAAGGTAGGAAGTCATGACAGTGGAGGTCCCAGCCTATACAGATGATCATAATTAATAAAAGCTGGGTATCGCCTGAGCGTCTGGGAGACAGACTGATTAAATAGCTCTCCTCAGTAGTTTCAGTTGGTGGTGGTAAAGTGTCTTCTAGAGCAATGGATGTAGAAAGAAGCTGCTCACCAAGTGACACTGCAGTGCCTGCCCACTAGCCCCCCCAGAATAAACTTGCTTTCTTGGAAGGTAAAAAATAAGCTGGCACAGGAAGATATAGTTTACATCTCTCCATGACAGATTCAGTGAATCTGCCCTAACAGCGAGTGGGTAATGCTGAATGATGCATAGTTTTTATTACTTTTTATGATTGCTGATGCTATTGAGGTAATGAGCTCATTAATTCACACAGTTTTAACTAGTACACTATTTAGATTTCTTTTAAATTTTATTTGCAATGGAAATAACCAAAAGGGAAGGAAAGAGATTAATTTTGGGGTTTTGGGAGAGGTTTCATTAAAGAATCCAATTTTTCCAAACTTTTGAGACAATAATTTGGAAATAGATATTTTCATTTTCTTTATTTTTGAAGTACAAGGGTGGTTTTGCTTCTTATATGTGCAGGATCAGGATCAGAGAGAGAAGTACAAGAAAGGCAATATTCAAGCCCCCTATGCTTACAGAATTAAGGGACTTTCTCTTTATTACATTCCTAGGGCATAATTCATTCCAGAGAGAGAAATTAGCTGGGAGAGGAAGCAGGTTCACCAGTCTAAGGACTGCACCAGCATGGCAAAAACACTTTTACTTCAGGGCAAGCAAAAACTCTGCCACTATTCTTCTGGAGACCATGTTGATAGCTGGTGATTTAAAGAAAACCCCTTTCTGTTCAATTTATAGGGGAGGGCAATGCATGTCACATAGGGTATCACAAAGACTATGCTTTAATCCCTATGCATAGTCAGCATAGATTGAAGGAGGTATATTCGATAATTTTTTGTTCACTTCTTATTTATATACTTATATATACTTAGAGTTAATAGAAATCATAGTCCCTCAAAGTTTACTTCTTTTCCTTGCCCCCCACCCTTCCTTATTGTACATGGCTATACACCTGAAGGGCTTACAGGCTGTTGCCAGTAAAGATCACAAGTAGAACTATTTGAAAGAGTAGAAGAGTGGTGCCCTACCCTGATTTAAATGCAAGCATTTCATTCCCTTACCTTCAGTTTTCCTTTGTATTCTGCTTGTCCTGAATAAGGTATCTTATGTTGCTAGGTCTTGTTAATAAATGACTGCCATTTTCAAACCTAGGGACGACTTGTGTGGTGAATGAAGAGCTCTGTGTATCTTTATACACCTGCTAATTAGGACCCTAAGTCAGAACACATAACTATTTATCTGTTCAAAACAGAACACAGTAGAATCTTAGGCCATGTGTAGACAAAACGAGGGACACGTGTGCACAACACTTTAAAGCAAGCTAAATACTTTTGCACCACTTTAATGGTGTCGGTGCACCCCTTAGCAGTGTATTGCGCATTAATTCCAGCAGCTGTAGAAAATTTGGCAGCGTAATGCACCTTAAATGACATGGGGTGCAGCAAACTAAAACTCCTCCAATAAAGCACTGGACTCTGTGCAGCTCTGCAGGCAGCCTGCCTGCCTGAGCTGCACGGGGACCTGGTGCTTTCCTCCTTGGCTACAGTGTCCCCTGAGACCACCTGAGCTGGATGCCTGTGGGCAAGTGCTGCCTGTGGGGGAGGGTGCCACTCCCATGGAGGGAAGCACCAGCCCCCCCCTTCTGCCCCCCTCCTGCAGCCCAGGGACCTCTCTGCCCACCGGCAGCTCACACTCCTTTCCCCACCAGAGAGGCAGATAAGTCACTGGGGTACATGCATGACAGGGGTTTAATTAGCCCTAAATTGAAGTAGTGTTTTTTAAACCTCCCTGCTTCAATTTAGGACCCCCATTTCATCTACTCCCACCCTTAGAGACTAACTTGTCAGAGGCATACATTTTTGTATGTGACACCTTGCTTTGTCAGACTCATCTAAGGAAGTTGGGTATTACTTACAAAAGCTTATGCCTCCCTGAAAAAGTTAGTCACTGATTTCTCATCTTACCCTGCCTTCTATCTTTTGCCTGACTTCAGACTAACCTTGTCAAATTACCTCTCTCTGTCCAAAGGCAAGTATATTGCTGGGTCCAGTAGGGCTACAGTTGGGCTTACAGATAAGCATATGCACAAATCTTTGTACATTTCTAAGTTTTAAATTTCTAAGCACTGTGGAACCTCTCCAAATCAAAGCCACTTTATAAAATAAATTATTAATAGTTTTAAATAATATGAATGTCCTCCAAAGCATAAAATATAGCACCAGCTTCTTGACATTCTGTACCTTCAGGAGACATCTCAGGAACAGTGGCCTCATAAGGTCCATCCAAAAACTGTGGCTTTTGATCATTGACATCCTTAACTTTGATGACAAATTCGGATTCAGGTTCCATGGGCAGCTGAGTATTCCTGTTAATCGCCTGCGCTCTTAGAGTGTACAGAGCTTTCTTTTCTCTATCAAGTTTCTGTATCACGTGAAGGACACCTGTTGTCTCATTGATGGTAAAAATGCTTCCAGCTCCCTCGCCAGTCAAAATGTATTTAAAGGTGCTATCTTCTTTGTCTAAATCAGACTTCAGCTGCAAAGACCAAAGAGAACAATTTATTCTTCTGGATGACATTTGAAAATAATTATACATTTTTATTTTGTATATATATTTTCTATTTGAAATTAAACACCAATGACCTTGGATAGGGAACATTATTTAATTGAGGTAGCAAAGTATTATATACTGTGCATAATTAGCCATAGAAAAGTTGTGGTCATTTAATAACTAAAATTGAACTAAGCATTTAAGTCAATGGGATGTAAGCATATTCATAAGAAGGCTTATTAAATCAGGGCCTACACATGGATCAAAAAGATAGTGAAGAGGGAATATAGAAAAAAAAGCTCTCAAAATTTTTCTAAATTATTTTTATATCAAAGGGCAATAATATGCATACACATACGCACACTTTTGTGTATATATTTGTATCATTTGAAACATATAGGACATAAATACATAGGACTGCAAGGACATAAACAACTAAACTTCTGAAACCAGGAAATACCAGCTACAGTAAACATACCTGGAAAATAAAGTTAAGGTATACACCAACCTGTTCTACAAACGTAAACTTAGCCCCTTTGAGCTGGAAGGAACATTTGGGAACATACTATAAGTGTTTCAGTCATAGCTACCCTGTAGTTAACAGATATGAGGAATAACTAAATAATGTTTCATTTTATAAAATATCCCATGGATTGTGTTCTATTATTTATCTTCATGTCATGTTATTTATTTATTTATTGTAAATGGAAGTCACGAAATGAGGGTTTATGGAAAGAAGGTAGCATTTCCAGAATTCCTTGTTCAGACGACTTTAAATTTGGACTACTGTAGCAAGTTGGGCTCCAGAGGTGACTGTGATGACCCCTGGTATCTATGCAACTCTTGGTTTGCTCTGGCTCTAAGGTACCTTCCCTTCTTGTTTTCTGCCATGCCTTTATGTAACTATTCAATATGAAAGGGAGGCTGCCTAGGGTCCTAGGGTAAGCCCTTAGTTCTTCTAAGAGTCAGCAGGTCCCAGCCAGACCCCACTGGTCTCAGTCCTGCTTCATGCTTGGTATGCCCTCTCCGCCCATCCCTACTTCTCAGGGTACTTGTAGCCATAAAAGCTATTCACAGTCTCCAACCAACCCTACAGCCATGCTTCTGCCTCCCAGGTGTTACTAGCTGATCACTCCCCTGTTGAGGCCTTGGCCTTCTCAGCCTCCACCCTTTTTCTCTGGCTGCAAGCCTCTAGCCCTGGTCCATGGATTCATGTCCAGCTCTCTTGGCCCCAGCCCTGTTGGTAATTAGTGTCTCTGGGCCTTTGATCCTTGTGTTTCTTGTGCTGGGCCCATGTCCCTTGTCTCTGTCCCTTCTGGGCTGCCCTGCCAGAGCTCAAGACACTCTCATATCCTCCACCTTCCCCTAACAATCCCAAACCCAAACCACTTGTCAAAATTCAAACCAAAAACATAAGCAGTCTGGCTATAACTAAACCTCTAGCCCCCTGGTAACTCCTACCAGCCTTGGGCCTTAGTCAGCTGCTAGCCTTCATCCTCTTCACTTGTTATCTCCAGGCATAGCATGCTCACAGTCCCTCTCTCAGCAACAGGCATCTCACTACAGAGCTCTTCCCTCTTAGCCTCCAGGGCTATATCCTGCAGTAGTTCTGGCTCTGTCTTATATCTCTTTCAGGTCCTGTCCCTTTCCAGTCCATTGACTCTACAGGGCTGGCCATGGATGTCCTCTAATTAGGGTTACTAAGTGGTCTCCCTGGCAGCCTACCTATAGCAGTGCCTTGTGTCCCCAGCAGGGCTCCAGCCTACTGCCCTACTGTGGAGCAGCTAGCACTGCAATAGGTTTGCCTTACCCTGTTACAAATACTAATGAAATCTAAGGATATTATTGCATGGGACTCTGAGCACATATTTTATTTAGATCATACTAAGCATTACTGTATGGTATTAAAAGTTACTATGTGTTCTGAGCAGTCACATGGTAATGTTTACTACTAGTTTTTAACATGATCTCATATGCACAACTTGCTGATTATCAATTCTAGCCTAGCTCTGCACCAGAGCTGGTTCAAGCCTCCAGTGTGGTGCCACCAGGTGACTGTTGGTCCCAGTCCCAATGCTACACCAGAGCCAGTTCAAGACTCTGGTGCAATGTTGAGGCTGGAACCAAAAATTGACAAGCTCTGTTTGCTTTGTTTCATGAAGACAATACAAGGATAGCTGCATACATGTTACTTAATATGATCTGGAGCTCTTCCTTGCATGAAAAGTCCTAACTTTGCTTCAATATGATGGCACCTTACACATTTTACTGACTGAATGTGAATACTCTTGCATTTTATGTGCAGTTAACATATCCTATGTGTTTCATGTGCCATGGCCCTAACTAGAGAATGACAATTTCATATCATGGCATCTGGTGATTTCAAAATTTGGTTTAGTTCTACAACAGAACAAAACCAAAAACTTTCAAACATTAAAAAAGTATTAGTTTTCAGAACAATATTTGTTCCTTTTTACTCAGAATGTGGCTGTGGGTGGGTAGGGTGTTCTAGGCTGTCTAGAACGGTGCTGCTCAACCTATGACCCATAGGCTGGATTTTGCCTCCAGCATAACTGAATCTGACCCATGAGGGGATCAATGGCAAGAAGCTTAGCCCAGCTTGTCCACGTCCTTGACCTGTGCCATGCCACTGATCCCTTCTGCAGCATTCCCTGCTCTATCTCCTTCTATGTGGCAGGCAATCACTTTCCTCCCTCTCCTGCACTACAAGCACCTAACCCACTATTCTAAGAAGTTGAGCTCCACTGTTCTAAATCATAAGAAACACTGATTCAACTTCCGCTTCTGCCTGAGTTACGCCAGTGGTCCTCATCCCAGGACACTCTGAATCAGCCAAAGTACAAACAGGCTTTCCCCATATTAGTCTAATGCTCTAATCTCCAGGCTATAGAAAATAGCAGTGTATTTTCACTTCTCTCCAGTTCCCCCCCCCCCAGTAAATCCAATATATCATCTTAGAAAGTTTCAGTTTCATCAAAAATATTACAGCCACTCCTAACAGAAAGTAAACTGCCCATTCCTCTGAGGCAGAAAAAAATTCTAGATGATACAAGAAAGTTATAAAATTTAGAACACAGGAAAAAATAGCTGTCAAAAAAGGAAGATAGTCTCAATGTTTTATATTCTAGTGCTATGACTGCTTTTTAAGTAATTCTGGCCAGAAGATTTGTATATATTGATATGACTATGCTGCTTGCAGATTGGATTCTATCATTAAAAAAAAATGCAAATATGTACAAAGAACCTAATTTTTTTATTTATGCTAAGGTTTCTTTACACTATAAAGATATATACATTTCTTTAAGCCAGAACTGTCTTACAAAAGAATCCCTTTTTAACAGAAAGGAGAATTTGGCCCAAGAGGCTAGATAGTTGTTTTAATATGTCTCGAGTTACGTTTATGGACACATTCCTTTTCAAAAACGTGATTGCTGAAGTCAGTTTTCATTCATAAGTAAATATTAAATACATGTGGATGTTTGGAGAACTAGAAGGAAATGATCAAAAAAAGTAAAGTTCAGAAAGAATAACGTCTCATTGTGTGGTATATCAAGAGGAGATGTGAACTGGAACAAGTGACAGTTAATAACAGAGGCGGTCTGTCTTTGGGTTCTTGTTGATATAGTTTCCTGCAGGGTCTTATTTACTAAAAAGTCACCAGCTGATCTTAGACTGTCACTTCACTTACTGACAGCTGAGCATATGCTTTTCTGTAGTAAATGTGGCTGATTTAAACAACAATTAAACAGCAATAAATTCACTCTAACCCTCAAATAAAATTGTATCTAACTTTGCCTGTTGCACTCTGAAAAATAAAAAGGCAAGAATATGCAAATTGTTTTAAACTTCTTGAAAATGCAAGACACTATTATTGTTATTCATAAACTGAGTTTCCAGAAACAAAAGCGTAGGCCATGTCTCCACTACCTCCTTTTAGAAGTGAGACATCATACTTCTGCAGTAGTTACTTCGAAGGGACTCTGAAAAAATAATTAATGAATTTTGGGCACTCTACGCTTTGGGCCTAATTAAATGTTAGTGCTCATTAATTAGCAGTTAAACTTATTTCAGTTCATTCATCTACAAAGTATCTTACAGAAAAGGATACCAAATACAGAGATTACAATTACTTGTCTTTAAAAAAAATTAAATAATGATAAATAATAAACAGGTGATAAAGTTTCATTAAGAAAACTATCTTAAAGCACATTTTTAAAAGAGGGTGAAAAATAATTGCTCATTGTGCTAAAGCTATGTTAATCTAATGAACCATGAAGTTTCCTGTAGCTTCTCAGTGGTAAAAGGATTTAGTATTAATCTGCTTCATTAAAAATTAATGAGGGGTAAATCAGCTGCTACTTAGTGTAATAGAAAATCATCTAAATACTGTTTGTAAACTACATTGCACTCAGTATGGTTGCTTTTATGCAGTGCCAAAAATAGCACAAGCAAATTGCCAGATGTTGATAAATGAGTCCTTAGCTTTCATTCAGAAGATAGAAGGAACTTAAAAGTCTGGTGTCAACACCCACTGTGTCAGTTTTATTTTTAATTGCATAATGAATTTGGTGTTGAGACAAATGAGGTACTAATACCACACAGTAGTAGATACAAGTCTCTGTTCTCTCAGTGAACTACTCCATGTCCCTGGGGCCCATTCTACAGTCAGGGCCAGTGTGGACAAATGTTGTGCAGGCTTTTGACAAATTTCAATTCATTTTCCTAGGTAACCCAGAGCAGAGAATATTAAATCACTGGGATGATTGCTTTATGCAAAGTCAAATTATCTGATTCTAATTAATGATAATTAACATGTTAATTCAAAACTTATTTTTAAACTAATGACTGCAGCAATCACAGAAGTGTTAACATACCTGACCAACATAGACAGGCTCTGTTAAGTTCATTTCCTCCTCCACAAAAAACACGTTCCACACCCAACCACGTTTCACTCTCCGGGCTGCTGAAAAAGGTTGGTCTGTATTCTGGACGCTATGTCTTTGCATACTTAGAAAGCAAGGCCATAGCTGAACCATTGTCAGCACAAGACATAGTGATGTATGACAATTCATGCTGAAACTTCCTTTCAATCTGTATTCATCCATGGAAGGGGAAAAGGAAAGCTTTTACCAAGCATCACCTTTCTTCCTTTACAAATATTGATTGTCTGCTAATCTACTAGGTGATTTTCAGTATTAAAAATTCCTCCTATTCCTGAAAAAGAAGAACCAGAACAAAGTCAATTTAAGAGCGAGAGATTTTATTAGCAACTCAAAGGCATAAAAGTCAAGTATTCAAATTTCTTTTATGTAAACCTTTCAGAGGGACTTTCTATGCAAAAAAAAAAAAAAGGAAAATCATCCTTCAATTAATTCATCTTTCAAATTAAGCTGTGTCAATTAATTCATTTTCCAAATTGTATTGTGTTGCCTAGCAATAATTTTGGAGTAACTGCACATTTCTGCTTAGACAAGACTCATTTGGAGCTGTAGTCACAGAACTGCCTCATGGGCAAGAAAGTTGTTAGTGGCCCTAATGACTGGCAGCTGAAATTGAGAAGTGCAGACCTTTTTTTAGAAGTTCCTCATTCTTTCCATCTGATCTCACAAAAATCCTCAAGGCAAAAAGAGGAGACAGAGGAGCTGGCATAGGAAGAAGCAGCTGAAATATGCTTCTCTGACATGGTCAACAGAACTTAACTGTTTTGGATGATTCTACCTCCTCTGACATTTCATGTTTTCAATTCACAGACAAAAGGAAAACAGTCTGGAAGCCCTTGTGTTCCAACAGTCAGTTTAATTGATGACACAAAATATTCTTTTGGTAAGCCCAAACCTTTTTACATGATATATTCTATTGTCGTCTGCTGTGCGTGGTTTCTGCATTGACAACCTCAACAAAACGATCAGTTAGAAATAATGCTCCACTAAGAATGGCCACCTTTGAAATACAGAATTCTGAAACAACCAGCCACAGACACACTTCATTTTTTAAAGGTTTGCTCTGAAGAAACTGGAAGTTGGGGTTCACTATAAGTTTATTCCATACCAATCAGTTCTTAGAAGTTTAGGTAAAAACAGCCAAACTGGAACACACATCCACCTATATATTCAGTTATCCTTGCATTGTTATCATAAGAATGTATCCAGCTAGACATAAAGTCTATACATGAACCTTTGCCATGATTATTTTAAGAATTTATCCCAGAAATAACTAAAGCCAAAACTCAGGGTTTAACAATTTAAAAGATAGGTTTGATTAAGATGAGTGGATTCTCACATGGTTGCATTATTAGAAAGAATGGTTTTCATTTATATATTGAAAGTTAGTCATTGTTAGGCATAGTTAAGGATGTAATTGACATGCAGAATTTGATCCTTAGCAATTGCCACATTTTCTAAATTTGAATACACACTTCATTAGAGTATAGAACATAAACTTTATTTTACTGTTGCACATGCTGGTGGCACAAACACCACCGACAAAAAACAGATAAAACAGTCCTCTCAGGACATTCAAAAAATAGTCTAAACCTTGCTTAAATCCATGGACGGGTGTTCAGTTTGGGCTTGGGCCCTTGCAATTGCTTCTGGTTACATATCAGCTTGTTTTTTGTTCTGATATTGCTACCTTGCCCTCCTACTCAACAGACTACATTAGTCATCTTATAGACCTATATTTCATACAGAGGAAATTTTAAAGAGAAGCTTGTTAGTAAACACCTCTAACACATCAACTTAATAAGGTACAGAATATGACTCTGTTATTCTGCTACTCTCCACCCATTAAAATGCACTAGCAGCTGATCATCAATGACAGATAATGTAAAGAATATAATTGCTCCCATATTTCTTTTAGGTGATAATGTGTACACCTAAGTATTATACCTCCAATGGTGGTTAGAAACTTCCATTGTAAATTACTGTCTTAGCATGATAAAAATTATTCTTGGTTTCAGGAACTAAACCTACTATAAACCTTTTATAGTACATATGGAAAAACAGAAACAAAAAACCCACTGTTTAACCATAAATACATGCCAGTACATGGGGCTGGCATGGGGCACGTGCAGCTTGTGGTGCACAGGATGGGCTCAGTTCTATAGGCGGTACAGGGGGTTGATCTGGGCCATTTCATACAACCCACCAGATCCCATGTGTTGTGTCCAGTGTCAGTTTAGCTGGTACTCTGTGGGCAGAACACATCCTGTGCTGGCTCTGCATGCTGCAGGTGCAGGTGGCCCTGCATGCCCTCTGCACAGCAAACCCTGCATGTAGCAGCCCACCAGGCCATCGTTGTATGCTGTTCCTGGATGGACTGATCCAGATTGGTTCCCAAATTGTGCACAGGGCCAGCTGTGCGGAGTGGCATGCATCATGCAAGTAGCATGTGGGGCTTGTGCCAATCCAGTGACACACAGGACAAATCATAGGGCTCCATGGGCCAGATCCACGCCACAGGCCATAAGTTTGACACCCCTGAATCACCCTGGTGCACTTCAGACCTATACACTTAAGAGCAGTGAGCTATTATGCTACATACAAAGAAAGTTTTTGGTTTCCAGGAAAAACTGAGTAATTCATGTTTCAATTAAAACCTCTTTTTTTTTTTTTTTTTTAGATTGACATTGTATTGTTTTTTATGGTGGACCTTCAGGGCCTTTATTACTTTTAATTTTCACGTGTCTCTGGGAAATGAGGTTGGAAAATAATTTCTAGAAGCAAACTTGAAGATCTCCGAGCATTAGATACTTTGATAAACTCAGCTGTGCATTTGTTATTTGGTAACACATTGTTTCTATACTTTTATCACTTCTAGCAACATTTTAATATCATCACTCAATGATAATTCTACTGTTATACTATATCTTTCCTCCAAGAAAGATTTCTTCTAAAAATGAAGTAATGTGTACTAATAACCACTTAGGATTGAAACAGTAAGAAAGATAATGCTTGAATTATCTTTATTACTTCCATAATTCCTGAGGGATAAAACATACATAGATCAGCCTGCATAATTAATGCATTTGGTTTGTCATTTTGCCTTATTATTTAAAAAAACAACAACAAAGAAACATATTTGTAAAATAATTTCTGTGAAACAGCTATTAAAGCTATCACTGTGTGACCAGTGGTAGATATAATCCCATTCTAACTTCTGAAGATTGCTGAATTCCACAGGGAAGGAAAATAGATAGCAATTATCGTGGGTTTAGCATGATGGAATCTCTTCATTATCTTTTTTTCAATGCTTTTTAATTATAATTTTATCTTTGCAATCAATGTGAAGTCCGATGTAAGCTTTTCATTCTTCATTAATTTTAAGGATACTGTGCGTAGTGATTAGTCAAAAAAGGTATACTTGATCAAGAACAGCGACTCTTAATCTGTGACTCAAACTGTGTCTTTGACAGCAACTCTGAATCTGTATCACCCTGGAGTGCTATAAGATCCATGGGTGCCATGGGGCATAAGGAGATAAGCCCAGGTTTGTTGCTGCCCAGCTGCTCCTTTTCCCTTTGCCTTTCCACTGTTGGGCCCCTGTGAAAGGAACTAAGCACTGTATTAAATAGATGATAAAATGGAGTGCTGCTCAATTCACAAGAGTTATGGACAAGTGCCCGGAACAGAAAAAGTTTGAGAACCACTGATCTGGAGGAATATGTGTGATATTGGGAACACCTCATTCCTGGATTGTAATCCTGACTACATTGATAACTTTCTTTTGTGGCTGTAAACGTTCAGCCATAATAATGCTTATTAAATGAAGCCAAAATAAGAGCAGAGGAAAAAGGACTAGACTTGTTAAAATTGGATTATTTTCTGTCATTGAAATTCTGTTTTTAATTACATTTCACAAGCAGGTCTGCTGTATTTTTGTAGGAGTGTTGTGGGAATTCATTGTAAATAAGGGTGAAGTTATATGTTGTTTAATATAGACTGTACTAATTTATAGGAGCCATGATACCTGAACTCTATCTCTGTTCTGGGAGTGGTGCATCCTAGAATGAGAGAGCACTGGAACCAGGTCACCCAGAGAGGTGGTGGAAGCTCCAACCTTGGGGTTTTCAAAACCTGGTTAGACAAAGCTTTGATTGGGATGATCTAGTTGGGGCTGGTGATGCTTTCAGCATGGAGTTGGACTAGATGACCTCCTGAGGTCCCTCCCAACCCTAATTTTCTACCATTCTGTGAAATTGTTTCTTAGATTTCATAGATTTCATAGACCTCAGGGCTGGAAGGGACCTCGAGAGATCATCGAGTCTAGCCCCCTGCCCAAAGGGCAGGAAGTCAGCTGGGGTCATAGGATCCCAGCAAGATAAGCATCCAATTTACTCTTGAAGGTGTTCAATGTAGGTGCTTGAACCACCTCCGCTGGCAGACTGTTCCAGACCTTGGGGGCTTGGACAGTAAAGAAATTCTTCCTTATGTCCAGCCTGAAACGGTCTTGCAGGAGTTTGTGACCGTTCGACCTCGTCATCCCTTGGGGCGCTCTGGTGAACAAACGTTCCCCCAGATCCTGGTGGTCACCCCTGATAAACTTATAGGTGGCCATCAGATCACCCCTGAGCCTACGCTTTTCCAGGCTAAAGAGTCCCATGGCTCTCAGCCTGTCATCGTAAGATCTGTTTTCCTGACCTCTGATCATGCGCGTGGCTCTCCTCTGGACTCTCTCAAGCTTCTCCACATCCTTTTTGAATTGTGGAGCCCAAAACTGGACGCAGTACTCCAGCTGCGGCCTCACCAAGGCTGAGTACAAGGGGAGAATGACATCCCGGGATTTGCTCGAGAAGCATCTATGGATGCAAGCCAGCGTTTTAGTCACTTTACTAGCCGCAGCATCGCATTGCAGGCTCATGTTCATCTTGTGGTCAATGATGACCCCCAAGTCTCTTTCTTCTGTAGTGCTATCCAACGTAGCACTGCCGAGCCTATAAGGATGCTGCAGGTTTTTCCTCCCAAGGTGGAGAACCTTGCATTTTTTGGTGTTAAACACCATCAGGTTCTCGTCCGCCCATTTGCTGAGCTTGTCCAGGTCAGCCTGGATCACCCGCCTATCTTCTGGCGTGGATGCTTTGCCCCAAAGTTTGGTGTCATCGGCGAACTTGGCCAGTCCACTCCTGACTCCAATGTCCACATCATTAATGAAGATGTTGAACAGGATGGGTCCCAGGACAGAGCCTTGAGGGACCCCATTGGTCACAGGGCACCATGATGAGTGACTGCCATCGATTACAACCCTCTGGGTCCGACCACGGAGCCAGTTTCCCAGCCAGCAGATCGTGGTGGAGCCAAGGCCACAACTGGCCAGTTTGGCCAAGAGGTTATCGTGGGATACCAGGTCAAAGGCTTTTTTGAAGTCAAGATATATGACATCAGTCTTTTCTCTCTGAAGCAGACTGAAGTTACCCTAACATGAGCTAGGTAACATGGCCCAGAGTTAACCTTTGTCTGAAGTGGCACATCTTTGACACACTCAGAGAGCACTTAGTAGAAGTTAATGAGCTTTAACATTCAGATGATCACTTTTAAGTCCCCTTAGTTTGGTCTTGTTATTTCTTTCTGTACACTCTTAGAAATTTAGCTAACATAGAATTGAAGTTAGCTAGTTTTGCTTGATGCCCTTACAGAACATCAATTGATCATGTATGTAAGTCTGCAACTAAAAACTATGATAAAAACTTTGATCCCAAAAGCTTGCAGAAAAGGACAATTTTCTTGCCATTTTCCCGTTGGTCTACTAAAAGGTATCATTTTGGAACTAAGAGTTCTAGACTTTTGTATGTCTTTGAAAACAAGGGATTTGAGAATAAAGCAGCCCAGTTTTATCACCCTTATTTTGTCCTCCAGAACTAACAGGAACCAGGGTTCTCACATAATAAGTGGGCAAAAGGAATGACTAAGTAAATGTGCCATTTATTATTTTATATGGTCTCCCACAGAATTTTATTCTCTCATTTATCTGCATGCACTCCACCTGCTGTTCTGTGTGTTAGCGTTAGTTGTACTGACTGTAAAATTGTTAAGTAGGCATAGCCAGCTGGTGTTCACTAAGCTCTTCCTAAATGCATCTTTTGACTTAATGAGGATATAGTCTGAAAGGATAAGTCTGGCTTCTCCACACAGTTAATAAGCCAAGCAGACTATTGTGCTAACACAGCGATACACTTCCAGGATCTGAGATAACTAAGTTAGCCACAAATTAGCTATTTACAAAGCATTGCATTCTGCTGTGTAGACACAACCTAGGTTTTTCCCTGTTGAACTTATGTGCTGTGTCCCCTTAGTACCACAGCATCATTGGAAGGAAAGCTCTGCAATGCCTGTTACAGATGCTTTAAGAGGAATGTCAAGCTGATCTGTGAGTCATCAAAGGGATACAGTTCTCTTCCAAGAAAAAAAAAAGACCTTTCTTTTCTCTGTAAATAAACAAAGGATCTCTGACCTCATTTAGCTTATGACTTTTATACATACAGCGATGTTGTGCAAAATTCTTTCTTTTGCTTTTATTTGCATTTTATCTCAAGTTTTAATGAGTATCTTTTAAGAAACTATTGTTGTTTAGGAAATTCCCTCAAAAGAATAATTGTGTTCAAAAGAATGAACACATCCATTCTTAATGGAATTTAGACACCTACTCCATTTAAGGTCCCTTTCAACAGTATATAAAAGCCTTCTCACTCTACTTACGCAAAGCATAACAAGAGAAATCTAAGGACTCAGGTTCCTTTCTCTTGACTTAATGAGGGTGAGATCTACATTCACTGATGATTACCTGTTCAGCTCAGATAATGTTTTTAATGTTCATTCAGTCTTTTCAATGTTCTTTTTTCCCCTCACTGTTTTCTTTTCTGTTTTTATTATTTTTAAAAATATGCACACTTTTATTGCTCAATTTCAGTATAATTTAAGTTGAAACTATGACTAAAAGTTTACTTTTCTTGTTTTTCCCTTTTTGTCCATAACCTTTTTCTCTCCTCCTTTTTTTATCCATACCATCTATATGTCTTGCCATCATCACTGCCATAAAAATATTGATCTTACTCAATTATTAGATTAATTTATGTATTTTAATCAGGACTAAGTAAACAGTAGCTTTGATTACATGATGCAAAACTGGATAATAAAATGCAGATAATAAAAAGAAATTTCTCTAAAATGTGTTCTGATATGACGGTCTCCTATTTGTATCAGCTGATGTGTATATTGTAGTTTGCATTTCTCTGTCCCAGCCAGCATTTCACTTTCATAGAATTCATTTAAGTCACTGTGACATAAATTTCATTTCAACCTAATTGGTACTTTTTTTTTTCATTTGCAAGACTGCTTCTGTACTTTTAAAAAGATCTCAGAAATATTATTTAGAATTCCCAGAGTAATTACGGGCCAGTTTTTTGTGAAAAAAATAGCTTTATTGAAATGAATGAGCTAACTGATTAGCAACTCTATATCCATGGATCCTAATCAGTATAAAGCTGGATGACAGGCAGTCCTGTCATTTAGATTCTTTTATAATGGTTTACTGATTATCTTACCAAATAGTGTATTAATATGGATAATCTGATCACAATAGTGTATGAGAAAATCTGTGACAGTCCAAAAAGACCTAGATAACATTTCCTGAGACTAAAACCTGGCCCTCCATAGGAAGCAGATCAGTTGAAATGCATCTGCCCACACTATAACTCTGATTGCTGTCATGTCCTAAACTGAACTAAATTAATCATCAAATAAACTGAGTAAACCAGTGTGAATAATTATGGCAAGCCTTCTGTCCACTTGAAACTGACTGATGCTGGTGTTCATGTAGTTTGTCCCCTGTGAACTCTGTCAGATCTGAATGATTGTGTGGCAATTGTGCTATGATTTCGGCATACGTATGTTGGCTATTTGTTGCAGTCATACATCATTTCTTACCTGCAAGTCCCAATTCTAAGTGTTCAGCTGCAACACAAGTTTTATTTCAAATATATAAACTCTAGATCTATGCATTAGTTTGTCATGTACAATATAAAACAAATTATTATGTAACTGAATGCAAATCTACCTTTAGTTTTACCAGCATAAACATGAAGAAATTCCATGGAGTCCAATGGAATCACTGCAGATTTATTTCTGAGCATATGGCAGCAGAATTTGTACCATTTCAAGGCCTAGTATTTATTAGCAAAGTTATAATGGCAACAGGCGCATGAAGAGGTATCACATTGTATCACTATATTAAGGATGTGAATCTGCCAAAGCTTTGAAACTTCCTAAGGCAACCATCTCCTCTTGCTTTTTTTCCCCCTATAGTTCAGTTGTACCCCTTCCTATCATCTCCTACTCTCTGCCTTTTAGCTCAAGAGAGCAAGCAAGCAGCATGTGTCCAACACTAGAAATTCACTTTCACTTTGCTGCAATGGCACTGTTGGCATAATCAGAGCCTAGTAAGAGATGCTTCTTGCCCAGTCCTTCTTAAGCCCTTGCCCCTACTCTCCCACAGGATTTGCCTAGGCCACAAACCCTACTTGTTACATCTCTTTGCTTGCAACTGGTACTATAATAAGCCAAGCATTTCCTCCTCTTCCCCCAACAAGTGCAGCTGCCATCCCTGCAAGTCTTGTGGCATTCTGGAGAGAGCTGGAACCTTGTATTCCATACCAGCCATTTCTGGATTTCCTACCTGACCAATCTGAAGCTTGCACCCTTCCCATCCAAAAGCATAGGCATAGGATAGGAAGATGTCACCCACACCAAGTTTTCTGGGTTCTCTGTGTGAGAGAAGAGCATTGATAGGACTGTCTTCATAGCAAAGAGCTCTGTAAGGCAGCTGCCTACTCCTTGATTACTGCAGTCTCTTGAAATAGCAGTTCCTCCACTTCGGCTTTATGTACCTAGCTTGTACAAAGGACACATGTGGGCAGAGGTTGAGAAGGGATAAGGCTGTAAATAGTTATTGTATATATGGCCAAATAGGATCCCACATTATATTAATATATTCTCATAATAATCATTCCCCTTAATACATTCCTGTTAGTTCCCAGAGTTGATGGTCCTTGACTAACACCAATAGACTATAGCTGAATGATTTTCATAAAGTACATTTGAATTTCATGTTTCAGCCACGACTGGGAATGGAGCCCCTACTGAGGAGCTTGCCCATATTCTAGGGATGTGCTAAGGAGCAGCATCTCTTTCAGCATATCCCTCAGGCCAATCAATAGGTGTACCATCCTCACTGCCTATGAAAGCAAACGGAAGTCTGCATCCTCAAAAACTGAAATAGGCATTTTTGAGTTGTACATATTTTTTATCTGTGCTTGTTTTGCAAATTTTTATATTTGTATTAATCAATATATGCTTATAGCCTGACTGATTTTTAAACACGCACACAAATGTTGTTTTGGCTTATGAACTATATTGTAAGAAATACTGCTGTCATGAAATACTTGATATAAGGAGTTCAAACTTGGAAAAAAAATTCCATGCCAGAACCTTGGTTGAACAATAACACAAAGGAGTTATTACATAGAGCTTTTGACTATAGATATAAAACTCAAAAAAGGGCTAACTCCTAATCACTTTGGATTATTTAGCTTTTGGCAGTAAAAACTCTAGATAAGAACTTTAATGCCTCTGATTCAAATTCTGATTAAAAATAATATTTACTTCTGAGCAATGACTAATACATAATTATATTTTGCTCTTTTACATAGATTAGTATAAAACTAAATCTTTTTTTAAGTAATGTGTAGCTAGATAAGACTAAGTAAGCTAAAGAAAAATTGAGATGTTTCCTTGTGAATTTAATATTATGACAAATTATTTTAATTTTTTGGTTATTCAATAACTACAGCAAGTTTATTTTATTTAGAGATCTCAGAAAAAGAAATAAATTTAGTAAACAGATGCTTGGGCTTTTAAAATTCACTTATGTCTGTGCTTGAAATATAATGTATAAACTAAAATTGGGTTTAAATTATAACCTTCCAAAATTACTTCCACTTAGAACCTTTAAAAGATAGTTCATTCATTGTATATAAGAAAATCATAACTAGATATTTCTGTGTAAAAAACAGAACTCTCCTTAAACAACTATTTTGATAATGATAAAAACCCAAACAAACCCAAACACATAAAAAACCCAATTATCTTTGCTTCTGTTCTCAAGTTCTATTCTACAAAAAAACCAAATCCAATTACAAAATGTTTGATTCACTGGGCAAATCCTTCTGGAACATTTTCAACTCTGCAGGACACCACTGACTACTGTAGCACTACTTGTCAACATAATGATGTAAAAGACCACATTCTGTGATTTCACGTTTGAATCTGTTTATGAGATGATTTGCAATCAGGCACTTTCTGTGACATTCTAACCTATTTCTTTAGGGTTAGATTTCTCTCCACTTATGTTAACATTTATGTTTTTCCTGTTATAAGGTCAATAGCAAAATCAGTTCCATCCCACTACCAAACTAGGGACAGAAGTTACACATAAACTGGTATAAGTGATCTCAAATGGGACTAAACCTGTAAGAGAACACAAGTTCAGTGCACATAGACCGCTTTCAAAATGGCAAAACCCAGTTAAAAATAGATTTGGATGGATGTGTAGTATCTAATTTAATCATTTTAGATTGGATTGGTTGATTAAACTTCTGTTCCAGATACCCTCCTGATTCAAGTTAAGTCAACTCCCAGCATCCCAGGATGCATTGTCGCACCCTGCTAACCCCACTCGCAGGGCAGGCGGACTAATCTCTACCTTTGCTCTTTACCCCTTCATGCTGCCTACATCTGTCAATCCAGTGGGTCAGTGACGTGGAGGTTGGAAAATGGAGCACCCCCACCCTGGCCCCATGTCCCCCTCAATTAGGTGTTCTATAGGCCTGTGCGAAGTGACCAGTATTCGATTCAGATTCGATCAGTTCAGGGAACAGTGACTCGATTTGGTGATTCAAATCACTGTCCTGAATTGATTTGGCCGAATCTGATTTGGAGATTCAGCTGCTGCTGAATCAGTCAAATCTCCGAATCACACAGGCCCCATCCCCCCTGCTCTCCCAGCCCCAGATCCCAGCTCTTTAAAAAGAAAAAAACACACTCACTGGCTCCTGCCAGGTGGGGGACGAGCCCCGCTGCCCCCCATTGCCCCTCACTGCACAGGGAACTCTTCTACAAGCCCCCAGAAGCCCTGAGGCTGCTGTACCAGCCAGTGAGTCCAGGTTTTTTTGTTGTTTTGATTTTTTTTTTAAAGGCCGGGAGCTGGGGTGGGCATGGCAGCCATGGGGATGCTGGGACAGTGGGTGGGGGTTAGGGGGGATCATGACAGAGCCCCCCCATGCAGCATGGGGCAGTGGGGATTGCTCCCCTGCCACCTGGCAGCACCTGGTAAGTAGGGGCTTTTTTTAAACAACTGGGAGCCATGGGGGGGCCACTTGGGAGGTCTGTGGGAGCAGGCAAAAGATGTGGCCTGGCAGGGGTCCCCTCATGGTTCCCTCCTCTGCCCCCTACTTACCAGCATGGTGTCCAGGTCCAGCTCCCTGATGTAGGCAGCGGGGACTGCCCAAGTTGCTGAAGCTCTCCAAATCTTTTCTGAATCAATTCAGAGAGCTTCAAATCAATTCAGACCTGTTAGTTGGTTTCCTGATTTGATTTGATTTGGATTCAGAGATTCAGCCGCCGAATTGGGCTGAATCTCCTTCAAATCGAATCAGCACCTGAAGCTTCATACAGCTCTAGTGTTCTGTTCAACTTAGGAGGCGGGGAATGCTACATGAAGTCCCCCCAGCAGGACCAGCTGCACAGCTCTTCCCCTTGTGAGTCTCTGCCTCTGACACAGTGGGGGAAGGGGGGATTAAGGGTCCTACCCCAGTCTCAGCCTGCTTTGAGATGGGGACTGCCCAGCTGGGGGAAGCCTCCACTGCAAGGGGGTTTCTCCACCCCTGCCAGGCTGGAACAGCTGCACACCTCTGCCTCCTGCAAGTGTCTGCTTCTGACCCACAGGGGAAGAAGTGGGGAATGAAGCCCCCACCCCTGTCTTGGCCACCTGAGCTGGGGTCTTTCCAATATGGGAATAGCCTGTGCCATGAGGTGGGGAGGGGGTTTCCCCCATCCCCACCCAGCTGGACTGGCTCCATAGAAGGAAGAATAAGACCCCATCACCCAGCACAGGCCTGCTGGGCTGCTCAGTGTGTCTTGCCAGCTGCTGCTGGTGCCAAGCTCTGGTGGGATACACGAGGCAGCCTGGGGGCCTTGTGCCAGTTGGCAGGGATGGGAGTGCTCCATAGAGGAAAGGATTGGGCAGCAGGGCTGAATCCTTCCCTCTATGGAGTGTTCCTGTTCTTGCTGCCTGGTGCAAGCTTCCCAGGTGGCCTAGCATATCCTGCCAGCTGCTTCTATTGCCAGGCTCCAGGAGGATGCACTACGCAGCCCGGGGGACTTGCAGCAGGTCATAGGGCCCAATATGTCCCTCTATGGAGTGCTCCCTTCCCCATTGCTTGGAACAAGCCTCCCAGGCCCCCTGGCATGTCCAGCTAGAGCCTGGCACCACCAGCAGCCAGCAAGATATGCAGGGCAGTCCAGAGGGATTGTGCTAGGCAGCAGGGCCTGATCCTTTCTTCTTTGGAGCCAGCCTGGCCAGGCACAGACAGAGGAAAACCCCCTGTGGCACAGGGGCCCACCAGCTGGGAGGCCTGGGGAACTGAGATGAGGGGCAGGATTTCATTCCTCCCTATCCACTGCAGATCAGGGGCAGAGCCTCACAGGGAGCAGGGTTGTGCAGCCATCCATGAAGATTGGACCGATTCCCCCTCAGGCTTTTTGACTGTCTGTACTTAGCCCCAATGAAATCAATGGGAGAAGCACAAATATTTTAAAATATTCTGAATTTTTCATTAAGGTCTGTGTTTTCTATGCTATCTGGTGAGTTATTATGGAGGCAATTCTTCATTTTCATGAGTGTAAATCAAGAATAACAACAAATAAGTCATTAGATTTTCTGCTGTAAGAGACAAATATCACATCACATTACAGCACTTGTGTGTGAGCAAAATTACCATGCCATGTTTGTGAAATGAATAAATAAATATAAGAGCAATAAAAAAACTGCACAAACAAATCTAGGCACAGTTAACTATCCCAATCCTTCAATTAAAAAGGTGATCATTTGCACTTCCAACAATTAAGTTTGCACTCTGTTTACTAATAAAATGCAGAGACAAAGGTCAATAAATCAGTGAGCCATTATTTTTAACACTACATAGGATTTTTTCAGTAAGTCTGAAAAATTGCCCTACCAAATGTGAGTTAGGCTAAAAAAATGATTTAGATTGATGACCATATAATGGATATTAAGGGGGAAAAATCACAGTTAACCACCAAGTGATTTTTTTTCCCCTTTAAGCGTTATGAATGTCAACCAGGAAATTCATAAAGAAAAGCACAGTTTTACAGAAAGTTTGCAACTAACTTGAGACAAGAGCAAATCAAACTTGTCTGCTACCAAAAAATACATACATTATTTGTAGACTGCAGAATAATAGGAATTAGAGATTGGAAATGACCTATTAATTTATCTGACTTGAAGGCAGTATTTTTTTCCAGATCATATTCTCGTTAGTCCAGCCTTATGTTTCAGTTATGCAGCATCCATTGTTTCCATTTCATAGTACAAAGATATCATATATCACTGTTAAGAATTTTATCTTAAATATTTAGATTTATTTCCTCAAGTTTTTTCCACTATTCCACCCCTATATTTTTTCTTGCTACTTTTAATTCACATTCTCAAATATGTTATCTTGTCTATATCTTTTCTTAGTTGTGTACATCCATGAATCAGTTCTTCCTGTTTGTCATTTTTGTTGCTATTACTTGTTTTCACCCCAGCTTCTAGTAATTTTTTTAGGTGCTGAAGTGTTCAGGACCAATAGGGAACATATAAACAGGGAATATCTACATATGCCCCTGACTGCGCAGTTGTTACCACACAGTCATTTTCTACTTGCTGTAGCCATTACTGTGCAGAACTTGCTTTAGCCATTACTGATGCTACTCTATGGTGATGTAGCGTCTCATGTAGACACACCCACATAGCTGTAGAAAGGACTACCTGGGTCATAATGATACCCAAGTATTACACGCATAATCCTGTCACAAAACAGTTCATAAATTTATCAAGCAACATCTTAAAACTTGTTTCTGGCACCTACCATTTGTACTGGTGATGTTCCAAATATAGTTCAAAAAGTTTCACGAGACTATTAACTTCCATAGTAATTGTGAACTCCATTTTGAATTTTAGTGTGAAAACAAACTTTTCTGATGTTCACAAAACACTGACTTGGTATTTTCCTTCCTCAACATATCTTTGAGGGTTAGTCTTCAGTTTGGAGACCTGTAAACCTATATCTGGAATTATTCCAAAACTCCAGTAAGTCACCTTTGTTTTTTGGGGATGGAATTGTAATCTCTTTCTTCCACTTTCTCAAATGTGGGGAACCAAAAGCCTGGATCTTGGTCCTTGTTTTCAAAATTCTGAATCACTGAAATTTAGTGCTACTTTGACCATACCTTAATATAGTTATTATTGATGTTTCTGATTATTCATATTGGGATGTACTTTTCCTTGAAAACTGATGCCCTAAGTATTTTCTACTTTCCCACACAATGGACATGTCTACGCAAGAAACTAACAATGTAATAATACCATGCAGGAGCATGCCACAGCACAAACCATGCTAATGTGCGACTGCACAGTATTATTAGGTTACTGCACAGTAACATCACTTAAAAGGTGTTCGTTGGTGCTACTGTGTGGTACCTTTTGTTACAACACACTTAATTAGTACTCGCTTATACAAATATTAAATTAAGTGCACAGTAAACACTGCACACTCATGAACATGTAGACACACCTGATCAATTGTACCTGTGCAAATTGAGTACAAAATGTTGCTACTCTGATGCAGTAGCAATGTTCATGTCCTCCTTTATACTCACTTTGCACAGGTTTTAAGTTATTATCCAAGGTAAAATTAATGTAGAGTTAGGTAAAACCAAAACATCTATGTAGCCAGATGCCTCATATCACCAAAAAAATAAAAATAAATAGTTACTATCATTTTTTATTAGTAGTAGTACTAAAATATGCACTGTTTTGGGGGGATTGTTATTTCTGAAGCAGGGAGAAGGGTAAAATCCTAATTCATAAACATTTTAGTATCCTGGACAATAGCAGGAAAGAGTATGTCCAGAGAACAGTACTATATGCCTATGCCCTCATCTCCATCTTTTGACATGCTCTCTACCTTATTTTTCTGCCTTCCAGTTTTAGCTTCCTTGTTTCACTGAAATACTGGGTTAATCTTCCACATATTCTGCTCAGCCTCATCTACCTTCCCACTTTAAGAAGGCACTGAGTCACCTTTTTTCCAGTCTTAGTATAAATTTGTCTATTTGAGCCTAAAATTGATCATCTGCCTACTCACCTGACAGTTCTATCCCCACCACTGTATCTTATCTAAAATAATAGTTTATTGCATCTTTATCCAAGTTTCTTAACTCTCTTCAATCTTTGTAGTTCATTATTCCTCCTTTACCTGCATGAGTCTCTGCATCTTCTCTGTTAAGTGTTATCTCTCCATCATACCTCTGTCTGTGCAGTTTTTTTGATATTTTACTTCATAGAGCACTATTGTAAAAAAATAAATTGTGCTGCATTATATTGTTGAGCCAAAGTCCCTGTGGGCCATTCAGACTGTAATTTTTCCTTCCTTAAGAGCTACTATAACTTTGTGGTCCCATCTTTTATATCCCAAACTGAACAGTGTCTGATATCTTCAGTACTTTATGTATTACTGGAATGATAAAATGCCTAATCAAACTCTACATTTTTAACTTTATTACTTTCTCTTTTTTTCCCTAAAAGAAGACACTCGAACTGAGAAGCAAGTAAAAGACAAAGGGTAATGTGGACCCTACCCCTATTACTAAAGGGGAGAGAGAACTCAGGGGTAATTGGACTCTCTCAGGCTAACTCAGGCAGAGCCCTAAATGGCCTCCCCTCCCAGGTGTGAGCAGTGATTGACAGGCCTGGGGGCAGAAAGGGAAGGTCACGTGGCCATGGACTTAATAAGCACAAGTCCTGATTCGGTGGAGGAAATCTGGCCAGAGGATCTGCAGGAGGCAGAGCTCCAGGATACAGCTAGACTGTGTGACTCAGGGAAGGACTTTGAGCTGCAGGGGAATTGAAAGGAACCCTGCCTCTGAACTAAAACCATCCCAAACAAATGTAGAAGGAGATAGTGAGTAAAGATCATCTGTCCGTTTGTCTAGTGGTTTGAGCACTTGGCATCTAGGCCTTTCTCTCCTTGAGGAGACTCAAACGGAGAGCTCTCATTTTTCAGGAGAGTAGCCTCACCACGAGGCAATGGGCTCAGAGGCTTGGGTGGGGGGAGCTTTCCACTCCCCTGAAGGTGGACATAGGATAGTCAAAAGTGCAGCATGTATGAGGTTAAAAAAGAGCAAGCAAGTGGAACAAATGACTCTTTAACTATTGGTTAGCCTGACTCCTGGAAGAAGGAAGATCTGGTCTGGACTATTCTAGCCAATGGCTATCTAACATAAAAGGCGTAATTATTCCTAGCAGCAAGTACTGGAACCTAAGAGAGTGCTATACATGGGAGGATATGAAGTGAAATGCTCTGTTAGCATTCTAGTTCAGGTAAGTGACTTCCCTTAGACTGACCCAGATCCTGACATGATAAAATCACCTCTTAATTAGGCACTTAAGCTCAGAAAATGAGTGGAAGTTCAGACACATTTGTGTCTAGAGTTCTTCTAGGCTACCTGCTCAGTGACTATTCTTGACTAGGCAATCTAGATCTGTTTCGGGAAAAAACATTGGCCTCCACATTCACAGTGTAAGAAACTCTTTTATGTAACCAATCTGCTGTCACACTTCTGGGACAAGGTTGCAACACCTAATCGGAAGCACCTCTAATGCAATTATGAGCTGACCTTGAACGGTAAGAGATGTGACTATAAGAAACCTGGAGTTCAGACCATAAAACAAAATGGAGGTGTGTCATTCTTGTGCAGTAGTTAGGAAAATAACCAGTAGCAACATTAAAACTTAGACAGAGTTAAGGGGAAAGAATAATATAGAAAGTCACCAGCAGTTTAGTACAGAGAAAGAAATCTGCTTATTCTACAAAGTATATTGTATAAATGACAGCTGTCCAAAGTTCTATACCAAGGCAGGAGAAATCGGCAGGAAATATTTTAAAAATCTGTAGCTATCTTCTGCAGTTGTAGTATCCATTAGAGATTTCAGGCAAAACCTGCAGGGACTTTCAATGTAGTTTTTTGGTTCCAGTATAATCATTAAAAAACTTTATTACTAAAATGATTTGCTGGAACAAAGTATGCAGAATCTATACAAATCCCACTTCAGGAGATCACCCCTTATCGCTGCAAGAATAGCACTGAATGCTAAACTTAAGGCCTGTTTCAATTATCTTGAACAGATACTCAATGTTCTACCTAACAGGGCTGGCTCTAATACTGTACACTAGTGTATTGCATTGCAAAGCCTGAGATCTGCCTTTCACACCTGGGAGACTAAGAGCATGTATCAGAGAATGGGCGTGTAATGGAAATTGTGTAACCAGCCCTTGTTTAGAAGGGGATATAGTATGTAGTTCTGAAACAAAGTGCGTAGCCAGGCACAAAGTAGAGTTCGTGTGACCCAGGAAGAGATGAGGAATTTGGAAGCTAGGCTGTGAAGTTGGAGGAACAACATGAGGCACTGGAAAATAGCAAATTTATCCTGTGAAGTTGGATAGTTGGTGGTTAATTAAATTCTTTCAACTCTTATGATCTGACACGTTAGTTTATTTTAAATAATTGCTGAAGCTGTATGATGGTGGCATAGGAGTCAAATTGACAAGATGTTAAAAATTAACAGAAACTTGGAAACACATTATCACTGTAGTCGAGCTTGCACATCTGGATTCTTTTTACATTATATTTTATTTCCTTGAATGAAAACTAGTATATAATATGTGACTGAGAGATGCAATCAATGCCTATATTTGGAAGTTTGCTATTCAAAATTAAGGAAGGCTTGTCATATTTGCTAAGATAGGTAAAAAAAAAAAAACTTTCATAATGAAACCTTAAACTTTCAATAGGAGCTATTATAAGCAATAAGTAAAGTATTTTTCAAGTGTTGTTTTTGTATTTTTTGTAAATGTTCTGTCAAAAAGTTTAATATCACTATTGATTACGAGAATGGACACTTGTACCCTGACACTAATTTTTATGGGTATCTAGTACTTAGAAATCATTTAAATCACCTTTCTTACACATTTGCTACCATTTTCTAGAAAAACCTCTGAAGCTTTCCACGGTTTTCTTTTTCTTACCACAGTGGCTTATGAAGTGTTGCAATAAAGGAAGCCTTCTTCCAAAGGTGAATGGACATTTTTTCCATAGACTTCCAAGGCCTTGTCTCACAGCTGATGCATATGATCCTGCTTTATAGCCATGTCTGTTCTCCTTAAACTTCCCTAATGAATTGCAGTACTTTCTAGTCCCTACACAGCTAAGTGAATGCAAACTAAACAACTTTGACATTTTCTACATAAGCAAATACATATAGGTACTTGTACATTCATGCAGATAAATACTTGGAGATGCAGTTTTGATTGACTTGTGGATTGCTTACACAAAGGAAATTCTTACAACTATAAATCATTTTCCCCAGACAATCTTTCTCCTCCAGAGTTGGTTTTACTCAATATAATTTTCCTTTTTTTAAGAGTCTCACAAGGATTCTGACTGCTTAATACACTCATTCTCAGCCAGCTAAAATTGGGCAGGCCATCATGTTGCCATAGCAACTGATTGGACAAAGACTTAATTCATTGGTTTGTCTGAGCCAGAACTGAGATTCTGCAGACAGTAATAGTTTTAAATTATTTATGTCTTGTCTATAAAGTCCACTGCCAATGGAATGCATATTTAATAAATAGGTGTCACTTGCTTAATAGTGAGGAATACACTTCAACTGTCCTATGCTGGCACAAGGCAGTTATGTGTTTGATAGCCAGATCATCAGGCAGTCGATGACAATGAATAAGAACAGGAAAACACAGTTCAGTAACACTAATAATTTCCATGTTGAGGTGTAGAATGTAGAAGTGTTAATAATTTATTGGATGCTTATTTTTATAAGAAAAATAAGAGTAACTCCAGAAGTAGCAGCTGTTAAGCTCTGCAAAAATTGTCAGGATAGGGCAGTAGCAGGGACACAGATTATTTTCTGGTTTTGCAAACTATGGGCTTGTACTCTGTTTTCCCTGCTCTAGTTCACAAACATAATATGTAGATTACATCGTTTGCTAAAGAATAAGAAATTTGTTCTATAGGGGCTTGAAAAGGGAAAGGAAAACAATTTGATTCATCAGTGTGTCATGAGGTGTGCTTTTTGATATACTGAGTTATGTAACATGGAAATGTACATGGTGTGATGCAGTCATCTGTTATGTTGTATGATGCCATGGAAGACTTTCAACTTTAAGTAATGAAAATAACTTGACAGGTTCAGATAAATGCCTACTACTCAATGTGTTGATCTCAAACAAACAAAAAGCTTTAGTATTAATTGCATTGAAAACACACACTAACCTTGATGTCACAGGGCACTAAGGTGCCTGCTTCTATAAGAGCAGAAACTGCCTGGGAAGAGGGTCCCAAGAGCCAGGCAGAAGCCCACAGGTGCAAGTTACTGTTTCAACAGGTCAGTGAATAAATTAGCCTGCACCTGCCCCTAGTCAGCTGACCAGGAGAGGCAGGGCCCTGGGCAAATATAAACCCCAGGGCCGGGAGCAGGAGAGGAGTTCTCTGTCAGCAGCCAAGGGGGAAGGAGGTCTCCAAGAAGACGCTCACGAGTGAGGCTTGGCTGCTTGTTCTACCCCAGGTAGGATTAAGTGTCTCCAAGAGCTCACCCAAGAATCTGGCTTACGTGGATGTTTTAAATTGCACTCTGTCACTTATTCAGCCCTGGAGCTACCTAGTTCAGCTTTATGCCAGCCCTTAATCTTCCCTTTGAATATTTCCACAGCTGAAAGCCTTGACCAAAATGGATATATTTGATATTGTTGATGATGATATTGTAGCAGTTAATCTCTTTATCTGAATAATAAGATCATAGAAAAATAGGGCTAGAAGGGACCTCATGAGATTGTCCAGTTCAGGCCCCTGCTCAAGGCAGGATCATCCCGGACTAACCATCCCAGCCAAGTGTCTGTTTAACCTTCTTTTGAAAATTTCCAAGGATGGACATTCCCTATATTCTCTTGGTAGACTTTTCCAGTGCTTGAATTATTGTACAGTTTACAAAGGAATGAAAACAAAGAAAAAAAGGACATTCAGTGCTACTGTATTACAATACTTTAAACTTGCTACAAATCTACTTCACTATGAGAAGTGCCCAAAGCATCAATTCAGGAGTTATTTATAGAATAGTAACATCAAGGAAAAAATGCCTGGGAAGTTTTATTTCCTTAAAAAAACAAAACAAAACAAAACACGCCCCCCCCCGCAAAAATGTAAAGCTTTTCAGAAGAGTACAGGAAATAAATGTAAACAAGAGTACCTTTTAAATATGTAATGTGATAACTTTACAGTTACTGAGTGAAAGAATAGTGTCATATAAAAATAGTGAATGGGATGTTTATTAAAAGGACATCAAACTTCTAAAAACTAGCTTATATTCTTAGAAAGAAAGCTCATAGGAAGATAATACATCAAATAAAAACTGAAAGTAGTAAGATAAAGGATCCTATACTTTCTAAATTTGCCTTTTTAAATACCTATGGCATTTGCTGTACATCCAAATATTTAAATCTTACTGACTGCTTATAACAGTACTATGAAAATGTCAGTCCCATCATAGAAAAGACAATTTAGAATAAAGAAGTAGTATCTTCAGCAGAGTTAAAAGGGTCAAAAGCCTGAAATCTTAGGAAAAAAATCTTGACAAAATAAATTATTTTAAACTTCTAATCAAGTATTTATTCCTGTGTAAGAGTGAAATAAATTCTATGACTGAAGAGGCGTTCAAGAAAGTTGGTAGGTCAGTTACCACTACATCAGTGTCCAATGTCCAAAAGAGGGCAAACCAGTTTGATTGGATAGTGCACCAATTGAGTTCAGTCTTCAGATATTAACATCAAAGTGTATGATAAAATACACGCAACAAAAATTAGATAAACTTTGGATGAAGACTAATTTTTCTAATAATATAAGAGCTGTTATTCAGATTATTGTAGCACAATCTATATGCATTTGAGGACCTCACTGAGAGGAAAACTGCAATTGTTTAAACATTTAGGACCACATGCCTCTACAGTACTGTTACTGAGAGCAGTGACTTCCTTACCCTCGTACTATCCTGCATGCCACCCCTCCTCAGAAACTCCTGTTCATCTTCAAACCTAAACCTCTTCTATGCAGAGCACAGGACCTTCTTCTCATGAATGTATAGCCTGTAAAATTCTTCCAGGCAGTCTAATAACACCTTCTCCTAACTTCATGTTAATTCAAATGTTAGTCCTCCTTGATGACAGCAACTGTAGATGGAAATCAACAATACTGGAAGGATGGCTGTTTCTTGTTGTTTTTTAGTTGAAATCTTGTTCTCATGAAATTTCTAGCATAGTTTGGAAACTAAAGTGGTTCATATAAAATTTGGATAAAAGCTGATTGCTTGGGTATTTTTCTTTCCTAAATTTAAAATCAAAACTGGAGACCCATCACTTTTTCTAAAGTAGCAAAGCCTTGTAAAATGTTTCTTTTTGGAGAAGAGAAATATTCATGTCTCCTACAATCTTCCCTTTCACATTCTTATTTTTGGGTGAGTGGAGGCGTCTATCATGTAAAATGAGAGTCATGGCATTTAGTGAAATATTTCTGGGAATCGCAGGAAACTTATAAGAGTTTGGAAACTTGCTGCTCAAACTTGTGGAGATAGAAAATTCATTTCCCAGCATCCTTCAAGGTTGAGAGTATGAGGAAAGGTGGACACGTCACTTTGTCCCCACCTTTACTTAGCTGTTCAGGGAAGTGTCCTGACACACCTGGAGGCATAAACCAAAATATTGAGATAATCAACTATACAACCTTGCCATAAAGTTTCTCCTCATAAAAAATCCTATCTAAGAAAAATCACTGCTCGTTCTCTGTATGCTACTAAGAGTTGGCCAATAGAGACTTTATCCCCAGATATCCATATTAAAAATGAGCATTTGCTCACTTTTAACTGCCACTGCTGTTCTCTAATATCTATAATAGCTAAGTAAGTAGTCTATTGCAGTTTTGGATTGCAACAGAAATGGTCTGAAACAAGTTATCATAGCTGAAATGATTGGCAATGGATCAGCATTCATGTTGTGCCAATCATTAGTATCTAGTTGACTCCAAACTGAATTTTGAGAACTTTTTGAGGAATCCCAGTGTTACTGCCACTGACCACCCAGACATTTTGAAATCCTATGGCTTTCGTGCCATTGAGCCTGCACTCTAAATCTTACAACATAACATTGAGGGTTTGTCGGCTGCCATGGAAAGCATACCTGAAACATAAATAAGTGTGCATGCAAATGTTTGCAGACAAGGTTCTTTGGGTAGATCTTATATATTTTATTATACCAGCTAAATAAACCTGTGTTGGCCTGAGCAGTTTAAAAAGCTGCTGTGGTGAGCATCTCAGGGCTACTTGCCCTCAGGACCTTGTGAGTCTCAGCTAGATGGTATCTGGGGACACTAGCCACTTGTGCTACCTGGACTGCTGAAGCAGCCCTAACTTTGAGTGGCCCCTGCCCCTGCCCGGGTCCTGCCATGTGCCTCACCAGCAAGGATCCTGGTGTTCCCTGTTTAAAATTTGCAAATTTTTACTAGTCAGAGGGGACCAGCAGGCACTGGGGGAGTCCCTGTTCCCCCATGCACTACCAAAAGTAACCAGGAATAATAGTCACAAGCTGGCAGAGGGTAGATTTAGGCTAGATATCAGGAGGCACTACTTCATGGTCAGGGCAGCTAGGATCTGGAACCAAATTCTAAGCGAAGTGGTGCTGGCTCCCACCCTGGGGCTCTTTAAGAGGATGCTAGATCTACACCTTGCTGGGGTCATTTGACTCCAGTACTCTTTCCTGCCATGGCAGGAGGTCGGACTCAATGATCTGCTCAGGTCCCTTCTGACCCTAGAAACTATGAAACTATGAAATTCTCTGATTTTAAAAAACAAACAAACAAATTTTCTTATTAAAATACACAAAATCTGTGTTCTTCCATCAATAAAATGCCACTCTGTGTGTGTGTGTGTGTGTGTGTGTGTGTATAATATAATATACATGAGAGAGAGATCAGTTGGGAAATGTTTTATTGACATATTTACAATTTTAAAGCAAATTGCTGCCCCTGCCCCCTTCGCTTACCAGGATGTGGGGACAGCTGCAACCAGACCCACAGCTGTTTTGTGGCTCTGAGCAGTGCCATCCCTTACTGTCCTGCTCCCTGTGCCCCAGCACCTGAGCCCCAGTGATCCACTGCTGTTTCTGGGAAGCCCTTGAATGGGGCTTAGGAACTGGGCTGGGCAAGCCCTTTCCCTTCCAGGCCAGCCTCCCCCTGCACAGGCTGCTCTAGGGGAGCAGGGGGGCTCAAAGCCTAGCTCTGGAAGCCTCTCTGACCAAGAGCACTCCCCCACCCCGACCCCATCTCTCTTTCACACTCATATTCCTGCTGCCAATTCTACCCCTCCCTGCAGCCTATTACAGCCCCCATGTGACTCCTGGGACCAGGAGCACTCCCCCTCCCCACCCCCAGGCCAGGGCTGTATGTCCCAAGACTGATGTGGGCATGAGGCAGGGCTTTGGTCTGGCAGTTTCCCCTGCAGCTGCAGCTCCTGCCAGAAGGTCCCATCCCATCTGGCAGCAAGGCACAAAGGGTGTGAGGTTTGTGGGACAGATGCGGGGTAGAGGTAGGGAAAGGGGTTTAGGGGTAGATGTGGGGTTTGTGGGGGTGCCAGGGGGGACGTGGGAGGGTTTGTAGCTGGGTGTAGAAGTGGATGTGAGATTTGTGGGGGGTTGGAGGATTTTGGATGGGTGTGGGGTGGATGTGGGATTTGTGGAGGTGGGGGGGTGTTTGGCTTCTATGTATTAGATTGTGGAGGGGTTTGTGTGTGTAGAGTTTGGTGGATATGTGGGTCTGGGGGTTGTGGGTGGGTTTGTGGGGGGGTTTGTGAGTGTGGGATTTCATAGTAGCTAGGGTCAGGAGGGACGTGAACAGATCATCTAGCCTGACCCCCTGCCTCAGGCAGGAATGAATGCTTGGTTCACAAGATCCCAGACAGGTGATCATCTTCAGTTTGCCCAAGGTAGGGGCAAGGACCACTTCCCTGGGAAGTTGATTCCAAGTTTTTGCCCCCCTAACTGTGGAAAAAAATTGCCTTCTGATCTCTATCTTAAATCTATTCTCCATCAGCTTATTACCACTGTTCCTCAACACCCCAGGCAGTGCTGGGGAGAAAAGGGCTCTAACTATTTGCTGATGATCTCCCCTGATGAGTTTGTAGGCAGCTACCAGGTCCCCCCTCAGCCTCCTCTTGCTGAGGCTGAACAGGTTGAGGTCCCTCAGTCTCTCCTCATATGGCCTGTCCTGCTGCCCTCTCACCAAGTGGGTGGCCCTCCTTTGAACCCTCTCCAGGTTGGCCACATTCCTCTTGAAGTGCGGCGCCCAGTACTGGATGCCGTACTCTAACTGCAAACTGACCGAAGTTGCATAGAGGAAAAGCATCACCTCTCTGGGTTCATGGAGGGATGTAGGATTTGTGGGTGGGGGTATCATTTTTGTGAGTGGATTGTGGGAAGGTTTGTTGATATGGGGGGAGTGTGAGGTTTATGGGTGGAGGTGTGATGTTTGTGAGTGGATTATATGGGAGGAGTTGTGGGGGTATTGTGGGTGTAGGGTTTATGGGGGGGCTGCCACATTATCACCCACTCACCACCCCATAGCACACAGCCGCACTGCCAGCAGCAGCAGCCAGTAGTGGGCACTCAGGGTGCTCATGGCCTACTGCAGGCAGAGCCACTCCAGTAGCACACAGTGCTGCCCAAGATCCAGGAGCTGCATGTGGTTCATGGAGCCAGCCCAGTCCACTGGCATGCATTTTTGGCCAGGACTGGGCTTCTGCTGCTACCCAGAATTCCTGACATGGCACACAGGAGCCACGCACCCTCAGACTGGGCTGGCTCCTCCCTCCTTGTGCTAGGCACATGGAAACAGGAGGTGGTCCAGCACGATGGTGTGCAGCTCCTGCTTGCAGTGCCAGGAGTGCTGCAGGAGCTGACCTGGTCCTGCCCAAAGACTGCACCAATGAATCAGGCTGGCTCCATGCACCATGTGTAGCCCCTGGGTCTCAGGCAGCATTGTGCACTGCTGGTGGGACTCTGCCTGCAGTGGGCCATGAGTGACCCAAGAGCCAACTGCCGGCTGCTGCTGCTGCAAAGTGGCTGTGCACCATGTGGGGGGTTGGTGGGCATTCCTCTCCTGCCTTCCCCCACACCCTTATGTCCCCATCTACTGGGGAAGAGCTTGGGTCTCATTCAGCTCTGAGCCACTGCTGCCAGCTGTGCCCCACTTCTTTTCCTCCAGCCTGCTAAAGCAGTGTATGTGGGAGGCAGAGATGCTCTGGCCGGGTGATAGAACATCTGTTTGGAGGATCCAGCCTCCAGTTGCTTTGGGGCATGCTCCAGGAGTTTGGACTGCGCCACTTTTTTTTCTGGTGTGTTTTCTTATCAAACAGAGTCTACACTGTGGGGAACAGTTTTTCATTCATGCTGTGCCTCCTGTGGTGGCTCAAACTGCTTTGAGATACCACAACAGACGTGTTTGCAGCCTAAGGCCAAGTCCAGATGTGTGGATGTTTTGTCCCCCAAGCACAAATAGTGGTGGCACACCTTGTTCTACCACTAGTTGTCCCCGGGAAATGTCTGTGACATGCATGCAATGGTATGTGGCAAGTTACCCCGGGTGGGGTTGCAGAAGCTGGGAACAGCACTTGGCTGGCCTCAGCAGCTTTACCTGGCATTCTGGGGGCTCCCAGGGCTGCAGCAGCAGTGATCCTGCCATGCAAAGCCTGGCCAGCAGTGTAGTGCAGCTCTAGTCAGCTGGGCTCTGGCTTTGGGTGGCGCACACTGCCACTGCATGTGCAGCTCCGCCTTTTTCTCTATGGGTTATTTTGACCCACAGAGGAAAAAAACTCTCCACACTGCTCCCTTACAACAGGGAGAACAACGGAACATATGGTATGTGGTGCCACAGATGTGTCTGAGGCACCACATACAGTGTTACTGCACTTTTCTGGACATGGGCTAAGAGGCTATTTGTCTGCTTAGAAACCCACTAGTATTTGGGGGAAAAAAAACTATCTAACCCTGAAGTGGTCGAATACAGAAACATGAGGCTATGGTTTGGACAACCTGTCAGTTTTTCTTATAACCACAATATTTGCATTTCCAATTTGTATAATGTTTATAAAGACACTATTGTCAATAGTTACTTCAAAGATTCCTTGGACACTCCATATACTCAGCAAACTTAATATTTGCCAAGAGTGCACTTGGAGTAAAACCTCTCTTTACATTTTCTCTATTCTCCAGAAAGGACATTCTTATTTGTATGAAGAAACACCATTGGTTTATATCAAGGGCACAAATCTAATTAGAAATGTTACTTTGTATTTTAATCTCTCTTTTTTTGAATATTACATGATGTTCTTATCTAAATAGGGCTTTGCTGCTTCAGGCGGCTGCTGCTACTTCTAGAGGACAATGTACAAATTTTACAGACACACAAAGGTTATAAAAAAGATACCTCTTGCTTACATTTACATAGCAGACATTACAGTTTAGTTCAAGTTATACATTTCATACTCTTAAAACAACTGAAGTCTAAAATATTTGCTACGTGCTTGGAATGACTTGGGGAAATATTTGTAGGAAAGTATTATCTATTAGCCTCTAATGCTGTCCATGTATCAAGAGTTTACTAATTGGGGACCAAAATTATATGATCCTTACTTGTATGAGTAGTTACTCTGACTGTAATATAACAATTAGATGAGTAATTTGTAACTGGTAGGTGACAAACAGTACCTCTATATATGACATTAGTGTGATGCAATAAACTCCAGTGCACTTGATGCTGGAGTTGATTGCTCCTGGGCACAGTATTTACACATGCACCCAGGACCACAGTGCATTGAGCTGGGGCACTGCAGTCCCTGCCTCAGGGCCTGTGGGAATCAGTCTGCCAGCTCAGAGCTGCTCCTCACAGCTCAATGTGCTGCAGTGGGGCTGTCTGGAGCATGAGGGTGCTTCAGTGTGGGGCTAGGTGAAAGACAACCTCCGCATTGTAGCACTCTCATACCCCAGCCAGCCACATCAAGTCTACATGTGTGTTGTGGCAGAATAAATAACTCCACTATAGGATAGTACTTGTGTTGGGCAGTACTATCCTATGGCAGAGTGAATTAGTTTACTCCAGCCTAATAGCACTACTTGTATAGATGGTGATGTTATACTGTGGAGTAATTTGTCATCTTTGCTCTAAAGCATCTTGTCTAGATGCACCCTAAGACTCACAGTCTGATCCTGCATAAGCATCTTTGAAATTTTAATTCGGGCTGTGGTTTGGTGCACTATCTATTAACATATTTTAGATATCTCTTTCTTATAATCTTCCCCATTTATTTATAATATATATATAGTCATATCTCAAGTTCATGTTAGGTTTTCACTTAATCTTTCAGAGGAAAAAGCTTTTCACAAAAGGATAACACAATGATTACTTAACAACAAAAATTGAGTTAAAGAACTGAAAAAAGCACAATATTTAAATGCAAGGCATCGTTTATCTTATGCTATTCAAAAGGGTCTCATTTTATAACAATAACACATTTCTGCAAAAGAACACATGAAAAGTTGAGCAATCAGCACAGTTTATCTCCATGTGACATTTCCAAATGCTATTTATATATTTCATGGGTCAGTTTCTTTATGAAAATAGCCCTGTCCTCCAGCTATCTAAAGATCTGGCATTTGAAACCAATTCAATTTATATGTTAAATTTTATGTTAGGGGAAAAAACAGAGACACTCACCACATTTCTTTATGTAGGACTGGTTATCATCATCTTAATTTGTTTGGAAAGCTTGCCTTTTTATTCTCCAAAGCTACAACATGGAATAGAATGTATGAATTAAAATAAAATGTCTGGCTTATTCACTGCTAGGAGCTGGTCTTAGAGAAAATTTCAGACCTAGCTAAAGTGGTATCAAAGGGGTGGGTAAGGGCAGCTCCCTAATTACAGGGAGCAGGATAGAGGGGAGAACAGCTTTTATAGACAGAAAATGCATGAAATTTCAGTGCAGACTTCACTAAGTCTACGTCAGGTGTAAGGATAGCACAGACTTACCTACCTTACAATTTTAAAGTGTTGCTCACAATTTAATGGCATGCTTAGCCCAGACTAATTATAAGAAGTGTACTATACTATTAAATCGCGAGCAAATTCTTTGTCTTTCCTAAAAGAAACAACAAGAATTTTAAAAAATCAGGTGACTACAAATCCTTGCTACTTTAATTGACAGTGTTTTCCATCACCCTCAAGTAGAATTATCTTGCATACAGAGCTTGTGACCATTTTTATTACTTCATCCACTCTGGAGACAAATATCCATTTTTCACTAGAAGACACAGTGTAACTGGGGAAATCTCATTGTGTCAGAAGAAGTAAAAAGTAGCTCTTCATTGTTCAAACTCTTTCAGTGTTCAAAAGACAACTTTCATATTGGTGTTTTCTGGACAGTTAGGTGGAATTTCTGGTGTAACTTTAAGAGAGGATCCTGCTACTAGTTAGTTAAGTTTTGCAGCTGACTTTAGGGGGAGAGAATTTTCTTCCCTATCAACTTTAAATAAGCACACATTACACTGAATTGTTGGAAGGTCAGAGCCATATAACTCCCTGTAAAGTACAGAGGTGTTCCTCCTCTTAACATGTGCTTTTACAAAGGATGCACACAACAGACGAAGAATTTGCTCCTGATTTAGTAGTATAGAACACTTCTTATAATTAGTCTGAGCTAAACTGTACTTTTACCACAGTCCTAGGCAGAACAATGATGGATGGACACACAATATGAAATCTGCTTTTCCATCACTTCAGCAAGGAAGGAATATGCATCAAATGGGGACGTGCTTTCCATACCACACCAGCTCAGCTGTGATAGCAGAAATAAGCCTCCATCCTCATTTATTTTATACTCATTCATTTGTAGGAGGGTTAGTAATGTCACCTAGAAGCTGTTCTCCCTGCACTACAACCTGGGATAGCCTATGGAGGGAAACCAAAGGACACTACACTTCCTTGTTCCTCTGTACTGGCATGTAATACGGTATACAATTATGCCCCCCAAGAGCACAGGTGTGAATGTGTTCTCTGTCATAAAATTTTCTGCAAATATTGTATATATCACATAAATTGTTTCAGGTTATATAAATATTCATTTAGATTTAATCTGTGTTTTCTAGTGCTCTATCACTTTGTGAACAAGGAGCACTGGCCATTTCAGGCCTGGGATGCTAGGCTACCTTCTAAAGAAATAGAGCATATTTCTTATCAACTATAAATCACTGAGCAATGATTACCCATTCAGCACAGGTTCATATCTCCCACCTTCTAAAGTATTTACTATTTACCGAAGCAGAACTTTTAAGATTGGCCCCCCACAAAGGTAAAGGCTAAAGGACCAGGGCATTCTCTAGTTTGTGTTCACCTGTGACCATAATAAATATACTATATGTGTATCCCAACCTAAATCTAACCTTCAGAAAATGCTGTATGATGCATCACTTTTCCTGATCTATTATAAACATTTGTTTCTGATTTCTAGACCTGGTATAAGCAAGTACATTACAAGCAAGTGAAATACAGCCCTTCAATTAAACATGACAGACAGTCTCAACTACCAGCATAAGTTCATTAACATTTATAACATGTAACATATGTAATTTTACTGTTTCAATGAATACCAGGAATTTACTTATGTTGGTCAATATATACTAGTTACATCACAGGTCAATAGATCCTGATAACTGCAGAATCAGAGTCCTTATTTTGAGATACTTTATAAAAACTCTAGTTTAGCATGAGGAGATGAGAAATTGATAAAAATAAGTTTATACTGTATCTTTAAAATAATTAACATTTTCATTATAAAACTGAATAGCTTTCCGTTGCAATGTTTGTGATTTTTATTCTCATTGTATTATATTACTCTCCTTACAATATTTTGATACAAAAAAATAATATTTAAGTCTTCTCCTTCACTTAATTAGAAATGTCTCTTTTTCACTGCCCATTAGCCATTATTCTCATGCTTTCATTAGCTTGAGAAAAGGCAATAAAACTTGAAGCTCTGATACACCCCTTTGGCATGTTATGCAATCTGTCTGGTTCAATCACTTATAATAAATATGCTGAACTTTAGAGAACTACCTTTGTAACCATTATTAGTTGAATCACAGACCAGATTAGCTGCATTTAACTTTGACAGTGCAAATGCTAAGTAATTTCACTGAAGTAATATGGACTTGTGCAGCTAACAACAAAATTTGATTCCAAATGACCATATATTGCAACATTATAATAATGAATCTAAAATAATATAACCTTTACCTTTTTTCATAGTAAAATAATGTTTAAAGCTGAATGAACTGATTTTTATATATAAAGCATTTAAATATGTTTTGAACTATTGAATACCCTATAGACTTTTTAACAGAACTTTTTTTTGTCTAGCTGCATCAAAAAATTAAAGAACAAAAAAAAATCAAATTTTACTTTTTATGTCTAATAACTAGTTTATAAAGGCAAGACTCAGCTGAAATATTTCATTGTATTCTGTACTAGTGCTTGGACATCTTGTTTATCAACCAAATGCCATTTTATACGTGAGATCCAATAAAAGCAGAGCAATACCTTTTTGCTGCCTGAAAGGCATTTCTATTACCAGATATGGGATTTCAAAGTGAAATGGGAGCAGAAGTATGCATGTAAGGCAAAGAAGACCACAAAGTTTTTTTTTTTTTTAGTGTTGCAAAAGGAGGGTGAATAGCAGAATATATCTCATTCTAAGTGTGATCACAAGATAACAGAGTTTTTACTCATTTCTGTGACCACCTCCAAACTGATGAGCATATTTAATGAATATCTCTTGGATGACTATACATGATGCCTTGATAAACACTCTGTCAGGGGGTGCTGGCTTGCACAAGCACAGCTTGGTAATCATCATGAGAATTCAAAGATGCAGGATATAAAGAAAAAGTGGAGGAAATGATCCCACCAGGTGAATCCAACTGTAGGGTAAATAGTTTCCCCCAAAAGGGGAAGGTTTTGAAGAGGTTCTGAAAAAAAAAATGCAGAAGGCTACTCTTCTCAAACCCATTAGAAAAGAGTTTGCAATGGTTTCTGGTTTTGCTTTTGCGGTCCTTTAGGTGTACACTAGAAGCAGCTAATTAAAAATTTTAAGTATAATTGACACCGATAATGACGGGGGGGGGAAAAAAAATCAAGATCTTACCTGTGTGACTCCAGGAACCTTGTAGCCTTAAAGGAATAGGAAGTACAGAAATCAGATTAGATATACCATGAGGAGAAGGAAGGAATTCTTTTTTTACTTCACAGCCCCTCAGAAAGCTTTAGAAGTTACAGCTTCCTGCCAGTAAAAGACATTTCTGCTTTTAGTTTTGAGAACTCACAGTATGTCGCCTCTTACTGCATGCTATTTTGGGTGCCGTGTGTAAAACTATGAACACAGGCACTTTTGTGCAAAACATCATAAGGCCTCCCTGATGTTCATTCAGACCCCAGAATTAAAATGCAGAAGGCTCTAGCAGGCAAAATACAAGCTGATTTTCTTTTCCTAGTGGAAAAATAAAGCACTCGCTGGCAAGTAACCAAGGTGGTGAGAAGGTAATTCATCTTCTGTGAGAGTATTTTGCAAGTGAAAGGGACATGCCCTCTGTTTAGAGATTAGTCAGGAAAACAAATGATCAATTTAGAGCAGTCACAAAAGTTACATAATAGAAGAGAAGGTTACTGCAGTCTGTTTTTTGCCCTCCAGTAATGATTTTACCAAATCATTTCTGTTCAGAAAAAGTGCCACATGAGAAAACCATATCCAGGATATAGCTTTATGTCTTTCCTTATGTTTTCTGACAGCTTTATGAAAATAAATCTTGTTTTACCCTCCTTGCAGAAGTTTAATAAAACTATTTTTTTGGCCTCTGGCTGTTACATACACCTACACACACACTCATACACTTGCACATTTTGTAGATAGAAAGTTACATGTTTGTATATAGCATTTCCTTTATCTTATTAATCGATTTATAAAAAAAAAAATAAAATAGTAAAATGTCTTGGATTATAGATAGTTTTGAAGAAGTCATTATAATATAAATAGCATTTTGGAAAAGTTTTACTATGATTGAATTTCATGTTTAATTAATCTACTATGCTATGACCCAGTAATTTAAAATGTGATCCTGCATGCTTTGTGTACTCTGATAGGAAATTTAATAATATGGAAGCATACAGGCATTTGTGTCCTTTAGTTGAAAACTTTTTATAATAATCATTATGATGATGATTTATATTTATTGTCTGTTGACATCGTGTTAAGTGTTCTTCAAACATAGAATTCAAACTGAGAAAAACAAATTACAGATCTTGGTACTGGGAGAAGTCCCCGATCTTATAGCAGATTTTATGAGATTAACACACATTCTGTCTAAATTGTAACTGGGAACTTAATTCCCTAAATCTGGTAGAAAAATTTTCATTTAAATTGTTTTTGATGGGGAAAACCCCCCGAGTTTCCAAGTAACATTTTAATGCTGAAATTGTCCACTTAGAACAGAAATTTTGGGTTTTCCCCATAAAAAATGATGGCACCAAAGCTGAAGGGAACACTTCAGTTATTCAAGCGCCAATTTTCTGATGAATTTTCTGTTCACCAAATGTGTGTGCATGTTTAGCAGGACTTGGAGCAACATTTCTTCATCATCTGGTAGTTTTTTTAAATGTTACATTTGACAGAAGTCTCTTTTGAAAATGATCAGGAAAGTGAATGTCCTTGTAAATTTGTAGGATACTTCTTAGTCTCTATCTAGTTTTAAAACATGTTAAATATAATACATACAAATGAACAAAACTGCAAACATCTAGGCAAGACTGTATGCACATGCTGAACTGTCTGAGTTAAACCCGTGGCTCCTCCCTAGTTTTAAATTGACCAGTTTCGTAATTGTTGAGGTACATCATGTTTTATCTTGATAAAAACCTAGAGCATAATGTGAGCTAGTCAAGATAATCTAACGTAACACTTGAAATCCAAATTTAGAGCCAGCCTTAAGGTCATCTTCTGTAGTTTTATCATTCATATTTTTCTTCTTCCTTCAAAAGCAGTAGTGCTTGAAGGGAGTTGTAAATTCTGGAGAAATATGAAACTCTGCTTCTGATTCATAGAGTCTGATTAGGTGCTAAATAACATCTAAACATAGCGAAAAGGCTTTGGGGAAGCCAAAATGATGACTGCCTCCAGAGCCGTCTGCCATGTCATAGCACTTCTCTGCAGGACCAAATAAAAGGTCTAGCCTCTAGCAGGGAGGAAGGTGAAGGTGGCTAAGTTAAGAACAGGGTGTGAAGCTACAGCACTCTTTCTGCATCTATGAAAAAATAGAGCTACATGAATGGACTCACACACAATAAAGCAACACAATTTGGCAGCAGCTTGCCCTCTCCCTGTGCACAGATCCAGGGTCCACATGCTTCCCCATGCTTGCCCAGGATTGCATGCAGTGGTGGGAGTCCCCCATCCCCATGACCCTCCAGACAAGCTGCTCACACTATGGCCCATACCCCACCTTGACTGAGCAGTGCCTGTGGGAGCTCTTTTACATTGGCACCCAGGGTGGTCACCCCACTTGCTCCCTCTCCCCCCATGCTATGGTACTGATCACATGATTTGCCATATTGCAGAGTTTTTACCCCACCCCAGTACTGATGTTACCTCATTGTCTTTCCTGGAAGACCATTGAGGATGAAGGTTTACTCAATAGCTCAAAACCATTAATTGTTGAAGAAAACAGGGAGAAGGAGATTCATAGATGTAGAATCAGAAGGGACCTAAGTAGATCTTCAAGTCTGGCCCCCTCCCCTGGGCAGGAGAGCATACTGGGCTCATATGACCCCAGCTAGGTAATTGTCAAGCCTCTTCTTAAAGACCCCCAAGGTGGGAGCCCGCACCACTTCCCTTGGAAGTTGGTTCCAGATGCTAGCTGCCCTGACTGTGAAATAGTGTCTTCTAGTGTCCAACCTGAACCTACTCTCAGACAACTTACAGCCATTATACTTTGTTACTCCAGGAGGTGCAAGGATGAACAGGGTCTCTTCCCATTCCCCGCTCATTCCCCCTGGTAAGTTTGTAGATGGCCACCAGATCCCCTTTCAGCCTTCTCTTGTGAAGGCTGAACAGATTCAGGTCCCGTAGCCTCTCCTCATAGGGTCTGGGCTGCTGTCCCTGGTTCATTACTATCTGGCTGGGAACTCAGATATATAGTATTCACTGAAGAGGGAGAAAAACTGCTTCACAGGAATTTTGAGGGGTGCTAACCTAATATGGACTTGCTAAGTATATATGCAGTACCAAAAATCCTGATGAGGTTATCAGAAAATGGTGAGAAAAAACTTTGACAGAATTAGTAAGTGAATTGGCAAGACATAAAAAACACATTTATGACAGGAAATGAAGAGCCATTGCCCTGAAGCAGATGAGCTTACACACATTATTTAGGTCAAATGAAGCTAAGGTATTTACTAACTTAAATGCCAAATTGGAAGGCTCTAAAAATTGAGCGGAACCCTCCCAGCTAAAATACTTAGAAATGTTGAACACAACATTAGCTCCCAGTTGCTGGACAATGGGTGAAATGAGCTGAGCTGAGCAGGGTAGTCCAACAGATTGATTGTTGATCCATGGTATAAACTATGAGGTATAGTAAATGATGAGATTCAGTATTCAAATGCAAATTTAAGTTTCTAGCAATTGAACTACACTGGATATGTGTTTATAGGTTAGCTATGTACATGACATTGATTTAGTGATATAGTAAAACATCACTTTTTCCCCTTTGTCTGTGGTAAAGTTATGAAATATGTTAATTATCACTAGACCTTCTGTTATTAATATTCAAAGTAAATAATTAGGCTTGTCCTATATTGACAAATAGAATTACCCTGTTAGCTCTTTCCTGATCTCACAGCCCATGTTATTTCCTGCAGAGAAGGGTCTCAGAAATACGGTAGCTTTCAGCAGCCTCTGTCACCTTGACTGTTGTCACAGCTTCCCTCCAAGGTATGTTAAAAGCCTAACATCAGCTAGCTCTGTGGGGGAGATCCATTGCTTGCTGACAGCACAATTAGAAGCACAATCAAAAAGGATGGACAAACCCAATTCATATAAAATAAGCAGTATCCTTTGTTTACTGCCTAAATAAAAACCTTTCTGAGAGTTTGGAAAATCTAAATAAACTTTATTTAAAAATAAAATAGCACATTCATTTTCACATTAAGGTGTACAAGCTGGGGATTGGGAAAGGAAGTCCCATATTCCAGTGTACGTACCATTTCTAACACAACCAGAAGAAAAATTTTGTAGATCTGTGTGTCTTAGTTAAGCACCTGTTCAGAGCTATCCATCTGGATAGTTAAGACAAGGTGAAAAAATGGGAGCTGATTAAAATCACTGAGCAATTTTGTGGTTTGACCATCCATCAGTCAGTTGCAATATTACTTTCTTTTACCTTTTTTGCTTTCACAGAGATTTAGTCTTGAATTACTGTGCAAATATAATGAGACTAGACTATAGCATTTTTAATGTCCTCATTGTGATGATTTGGAAAATTACAGGAGTTTTTTTGAAGGTACAGACTAACACAATACATTATTCTATGTGAAAAGACAATGCTGCTTTCTCCCAGGTTAAAAAAAAGAAGGCATTTTCACCACTTTTTTTTTTCTTTTTTCTTTTTAATGAAATAGCCCAATTATCAAAGTAAAATAAATAAATAAAAGGATTACAGTAATCAGGGACACCTCTTATGCCAGGACATTAGGAGGGCAGGGAGCAACTCACATTTCTTTTTAAGTGATTCTATACTTGTAGATTCATCCAGCAGCACTGGCAGGCTTCACATGGATTTTTATCCAGTTATTGCCCATTATATGGAGGTTTCATCATTATAAAGGACCTTTCGAAAGATTAGTTAAATGCTGGAAATCTTGAAAAACCCAGAATGAAGTCTGATTAACCCTTTTCCCTCACTGGGGAAAAAAGGAAAGAGAGTATAGTTTTATGATTTCTTTTCCTTCTTCAAATTATTTTTCTAAGGTCTAGAATGAACTAATTCTACAAGTGGAGGTTTAAATGGGTCTTCAGTGATAGACAAGCTTTGTGCTGGGCCTCTAAAGTAGGAAGGAAGAAAGGGCTTTGACTTTTTAGCTACTTTATTCAGAGGTTTGGTGTACCTTCACAGTATTACACGTGATGCCTAAGATGCCATTATGCAGTCGGGACACCCAGCCACATGGTTATACAGACCAAAGCCCTCTCTAAACAAACAATTCCTACTCTGCTGTATCCAATCATACATGTGACAAAACATTCAACTTCCCCCACACAGAAAAGCAAAAAGCAGCTTGGTGAGGGCCCAGGGCATGGCATGAGCTTGGAGTTGCAGTCTGCCAATGAGCCTGCCCAGTTGCCCAGACTAGTCACGACGTCAGAGTGCATATTGAAGATGGCTTTCCTCCATGTGACACAGCACTTCCTTAAAGGCCCAGTGTGCCTCAAAGGTGGGCACTGCTCACTGGAGTACAGTGTGCTTAAATTTCAGTGAGAGGTACACCTGAGGAAAGCCACAGGGTGTCATCTGAGCCAGTCCTGGCAAGCCATTTGCGGTGGCTCTTGATGGCCATCTTGGCCTGACCTAATAGAAAGTAGGCCAGGCAGACGGCACCCTGCTTGGTCACCTGGTATGGGTGGGAACACATGTACGTGTTCTCTGACAGGCTCCTGCCCAGTGTGCACAGTGGTGGCTCGAGGGGAACAAAGAGCAGCCGCAGGCAGGGACATTTGAGGAAGGCATGAAAAAGGTTTTCCTCAATGCACCCAGGGCTGAAGGGGCAGGCCGTGGAGATGACTGTTTTAAAAGTGGGACACAAATGTGCCAGTGGCTAGGATGCTGTGCAGCAACTGCCACTGCAGGTCACAAGTCTTTTTGGTAGGTGGTGGCTTATGGAATGTGTACAAGCTGAGTGGCCCAGTGGGGAATCTGGTGCCCCCAGGCCATCACTGTGTGTTGGGGTGGCCCACCAGCACCTGGGTATGACAAACATGAACCACCCAGGCATACAGGCTTCCATGTGACAGAAAAGGAAAGGGGCAACTCATATCACTGTCCGGAGGCATGGGGAGCATCAGCAGGGTGTCCGGCTCATGGGCCAGTTTATTGGCTATGGCCAGGGTGACAGGCAGTGGGGGGAAAGCCTCACTTCAGGCATCTACAGCACGGGGGACCTGGCATGCTCAGAGATGGTCATCCAGGGTGGCTGTTGGTTCTGGTAGGAGGGCAGCCTGGATGTCATGCAGGAGATGGCCCACACTGCAGAAAGAGCGCATGCCTAGCTGGATGGTCAGGGCCTTGGGCAAGAGCCAGGCCAACTGAGAGGGGTCAAGGAGATGGCCCAGGTGGAGGACACACATGGATGAATGCAGCTGTGAGGCTGGTAGAGACCAGGCTTGTCATAGGGTGCCACAGAGCGGGGTTGTGCACCAGGGGCTCCCTCAGCATCTATGGGAATTGCAGGTGCCAGGCCTGGGGCTGGGGGCAGAAGGTGGCTTGCCAGGCTCATACCACGCCATGGTAGAAGGCTGGAAGCACCACCCAGTTCAGGAGTGTGAGGTCCAGCAATAAGAGCTCCTGGTTGAAGCAGAGGGCCCCCCACCCTCTTCAGGAACCAGCACACTAGTTGTTGCCAGGGTAGGTGCTTCTCACTGTAGAGGAGTTACTGAAGGGCTTGCAGGTGGAAGGCAGCCACCTTGTTCACCAGGTTGACCAGGCTCTGGCCCCCCTCAGTGACGGGTAGGTAAAGGATGGCTCATGTGAGCCAGTGGCACCCAGAGAAGAAAAAGTCTAGCAAGATGCACTGGCATCTCTCGAGTAGTTCCTGTGGTGAGTTGAGTACAGTGCGCCAATGCCGCAGGGTAGCTGTCACCAGGTTGTTGGTGATGAGGAAATGGCCACAGTAGGAGAGGTTGGGTAGGTGCCAGCACAACCATTGCAGAAGGACCTCCATCCCTCCCAAGGCTGTCCTGGTTGTGCACCATGAAAGTCTCTGGCCCCAGTAACATGCCCAGGACATAGAGGCCCTCACGGTGCCAGGTGAAGCCCCCTGGCAAATCTGGGGGAGTCGCGTTGGTCCATGTGCCAAACAGCAGGATATCACTCTTGGCCCAGTTGATACAGGCTGAGGAGGCATGCTCATAAGCTCATTAGCAGTCCATCAGGCGCTACACATCTTCCTAGGTGTTGAGGAAGATGGTCACATCGTCCGCATATGCTGACAGGCAGAGTGGAGGAAGAGTGGAAGGGCCACACCACTCAGGTGGTGCTCCAGTGTGTGCAACAGCCCTGATGGCTGCTCCTGTGCATGCAGAATGGGGCGTAGACCATGCTGTTCACCTCCAGCCTGCTCAAGGTGTCTTGTCACAAGACCTGGGGGGCCCCGGTGAAGAGGGGCCCAAAGCTAAAGGCCACAGGGTCTGGAAGAGGTAAGCATGACCCACCAGGTCAAAGGCCTTCTCCTGGTCTGGAGAAATGAGGCCAATGTCCAGGATGAAGAGTTCACTAGCTGTGAGTAAGTTGCGTAGCAGGAATAGGTTTGTCTTGGATGGTCCTGCCTGGGCACATGGTAGTTCTGTTCAGGCCCAGTGACAGATGCCATGATGGTGCGTAGGTGGGTTGCCAGCACTTTGGCCAGAATCTTGTAGTCCACACAGAGCAGGGAGACCAGCCATCAGTTCTTAATGCAGCCAAGTTCTCCCTTCTTGAGCAGCAGCGTGAGCACTGTTTGGTGGCAGCTGATCATCAGGGCCTTGTCAGTGAGGCTGTCCTGCAAAATGCACAGGAAGCAGGAGCCAAGGAGATGCCAGAAGGTCTGGTAGAACTCAGCAAGTAGCCTGTTATAGCCTGGGGCTTTGCCCAAGGTGAGGCCAGCTATGATGGCCGCCAAGCTCCTCTTCCTCGGAAGGAAGGAAAGAAGGACTTTGACTTTTTAACTACTTTTTTCAGAGGTTTGGGGTAGAAAAAGTTGGCCCCTCTGGGGTTTAGATCCAATATACAAAGCAAAGACAAATTACCATCAAACCAAGTGCATCATGTCATTACATTCATAGCATCACATCATGACAGACACCTTCGTTGAATTACACATTGTGCCTAACATGCCATTATGCGGTCACAACGCTGGCCACGCGGTTGTATAGACCAAAGCTCTCTATAAACAAATGATTCCTACCCTGCTCTATCCAATCATACATGTGACAACACCTTCAACTTTCCAGACAAACGAAAAAACAAAAATCAACCTCGTGAGGGCCCAGGGTACAGCATGAGGCAGGAGTCGCACTCTGACATTGAGCCTGCCCAGTCACACAGAACGGTCATGACATCAAAGTGCGTATTGAAGACAGCCATCCTCCATGTGGCACAGCACTCCCTCAAGGGCCCAGTCTGCCCCAAGGGCAGACACTGCCCACCAGAGCATAGCATGCTTGAATTCCTGCGAGAGGTGCACCTGCACCAGGAGGCTGAAAAGCCACAGGGCATCATCTGAGCCAGTCCTGGCATGCTGATTGCAGTAGCTCGTGAGGACGGCCATCTTGGCCTGACCCAGTAGAAATTTGCCCAGGCACACAGCGCCCTGCCCTGCCACCCGGTACGGGTAGGAGTACATATAGGTGGTCTCTGAGAGGCTCCTGCCCAGTGCCCACAGTGGTGGCTTGAGAGTGACAATGAGTAGTTGCCGGCAGGGACAGTCAAGGAAGGCATGAAAGAGGTTCTCCTCAATGCCCTCGGGGCAGAAAGGACACTCCATCAAGGGGTCTGGGTCAAAATGGGACACAAACGTGCCAGTTACTAGGATCCTGTGCAGCAACCACCATTACAGGTCACAAGTCTTCTTGGCACCTTACACAGTGTGTGTGAAGCCGGGTGGGTCAGTGGGGAATCTGGTGGCCCCAGGCGCTGCTACCACAATGTATCGGGGTGGCCCACCAGCAACTGGGCATGGTGGAAATGAACCACCCAGGATTATAGGCTTCTACCCAACAGAAAAGTAAAGGGACAACCCATGTCACTGTCAGGAGGCACAGGGAGCATCAGCAGGGTGCCAGACCCACCAGCCAGCTCGCCAGACATGGCCAGGGTGACTGGCAGCATGGGAAAAGCCTTGCTTGGGGCATTGATGGCACAGGGGATCTGGCATGCCTGATCATCCAGGGTGGCTGCTGCCTCCAGTGCCCCAAGGGCATCCCAATTGCATGCCATGAAGGTCACTGGCCCTGGGAACACACTCAGGACCTTGAGGCCTTCGCAGCACCAGGTGAGGCCCCCCTGGCAAATCCAAGGTGGTCGCGCTGATCCACATGCCAAGCAGCAGGGTATCACTTTTGGCCCAGTTGATATGGGCTGAGGAGGCACATTCATAGGCTCACTTTCAGTCAGATAGGGCCCACACGTCTTCCTGGGTGTTAAGGGAGATGGTCACGTCATCCACATAAGCCAACAGCCAGAGCAGAGGGCCAGTGGATGGGCCTGTGGCTGATGGCAAGGCCACATCACTCAGGTGGCACCGCAGTGCATGCAGCAGCAGCTTGATGGCCAGGGCATAGAGCAAGCCTGACAGGGGGCAGCCCTGATGGATGCCCCTGTGTGTGCAGAACAGGGCGCAGATCACACCATTAACCTTGAGTAGGCTGGAAGTGTCTTGATACAAGACCTGGAGGACCCCGGTGAAGAGGGGCCTGAAGCCAAATGCCTCCAGGGTCTGGAAGAGGTAGGCATGGCCCACCCAATATCCTAGGCCAGAGAGATAAGCCTCATGTCTAGGCTGAAGAGTTCGCTGGCTGTGAGTAGGCCACACAGGAGGATCAGGTTGTCTTGGATGGTCGTGCCTGACACACAGTAGGTCTACTCAGGCCCAGCAACAGATGCCATGATGGTGCATAGGCAGGTCGCCAGCACTTTGGCCAGAATCTTGTAATCTGTGCACAGCAGGGAGATCAGCCACCAGTTCTTAATGCAGCCAAAGTCTCCCTTCTTGGGCAGCGGCATGAGCGCTGCTCGGTGGCAGCCAATCAGCCATGCCTTCTTGGTGAGTTTCTCCTGGAAAACGCACAGGACGCAGGGACCGAGGAGAGACCAGAAGGTCTGCTAGACCTCAACAAGTAACCTGTTGTGGCCTGGGGCTTTGCTGGAGGTTAGGCCAGCCATGGCAGCTGCCAGCTCCTCCTCCTCCTCAAAAAGGAAAGAAGGAAGGGAAGACGGGCTTGGCTATTAGTTTTCACAGAAGAAGAGACACTAGTTTTCACTGGTAAAATAAAATAATATAATATAAAATAATTTTACTTTTACAAAAAAATAAGGCATGATGGTAAAACATTAGTGTTAACTGGTATGGTTACTAAGGGCATTTGTACATATGCTTGCATATACATGCTTGTACTTTTAAAAGTGCCCGGCACTGTGGCACATGTTTTGTATAAATAGCAAAATGCATGACAACACTGAGAAAATGGTGGTGTGCTTTTGAACTAAAATGCATTGAAGGTGTTGTAGCTCAAAAGCACACCACCATCGTTTTCTCAGTGCTGATGTACATTTTGCCGTTTATACAAATGCATGTGAAGCAACGCCAGACACATCGGCCTGTGTGCAGAGCAGACTTGATTAATGAAGTCTGCTTTGACATACTGGATCTCCAGCACATTGGAGCAGATAAATATATGTATATAACTGCCGTAAGAAGCCACAGGGTCAGTTAGCTGATCTGTCTTGTAGGAGTGCTCTGTAATGACTTGAGTCTCTATATTTGTAAATGGTTTGATAATAGATAAATGTGGTAGTAGATGGCACTCAGGAATATGTAGGGAAGTTCCTGGCTATCACATAGGAGCAATCAAATATGTCACTATTGTGCAATGAATATAGCATGTTCTACACATATCTTTATATGGTACTCTTTATCTAAATACAATCTATTTTACAAATCTGTATTATCTTGATGTGCAATATTAGAGAAGTGGCTCCTGGGAGGTTTTTTTCCTTATGAAAGATTTCTAATATTATAAGTTTTCAGGTCAGAAATGGTACATGACAATATTTATAGAAATATACTAACAAAGAAAAGCTGTAATAAGTAATAATTTAATAAGTATATGCCTAATTTGGCCAGCCCTGCATCGATACATAGAAGGTATGGAGGTCATAATGCTCCTGTTTGTATGTTTTGCAAAGAGTAAGGAGAGAGGCTGTGTTAATTTCAGAATAAGAACTACTCAAAGGGTGTATACAGATGTTGGGAGGTTTGAGTCGGTAAAAAAGGCCCGCCTGATTTAAGTTAGTTTGCCCATGTGTGGAGCTTACACTTATATCCCAAGTTAGGTTGATCTAAGTGTCAAAATGTACAGACACTCCCTGAAGACTAGACTGGGCAAAAAATGGCCAGCCCAATCTAACTTAGTTCTCCTTAGAGGAGGACTAAGTTATATTAGACACAGTTAGACCAATCCAACTGAATGTCTGTATGTGTTCAGAGTAAAGCCCCAGGGCTGGGAAAACTCAACCATATACCCAAGTCCTGGATCTGCACATTTCCTGCCTTGCTACCCCCTGCAACTGGGCTATTTTTAACCCCCTGAACCCTCTCTCCTTCCTCAGACACCCCACTGTGGCCCAGCTATACCCCCCGAACTCACCAAACCTCTCTCCTGATCCCCAAAATTACCCCCAGTATCATTTTTACTGATGTTCACTGGTGCCAGGAACCTGACTGAAGTATGTTGGGGTAGAAGGAAGTGTGGGCAGGATTGGGGGGTGGGGGTTGCTCCATAGGGGAGATTGTCTGTTGAGGGGAGTGGAGAGGGTCTGGGGGCTAAAAATAGGCTCCCAGTTGGAAAGGAGCTCACCAACTCCCCTGTGGAGTCACTAGCCACCTGCTATCCCTCCCACCCCTCCCTCCACCCTGACTTAGATCAGGTGCCTGGCACTGGTGAATGAATATAAAGCTGGCAACAGGGCAGTTTGTGGTATTGGAGGTGGTTTGGTGGGATGGAGGGAGCTGGGAGGAGTTGATGGGATCCCATAAGGAAGGTCTGGTAGGATTTGAGAAGCGCTACAATCTCATCAAACTGACCCCGCCTCCCCCCCACCCCGGACCATGCCAACCTCCCTATGGAGTCCACTAGCCCCCACCCAATAATACCCACCTTCTCCAACCCTGGCCTACTTCAGTCAGGCTCCTTGCACTGGTGAGGGTCTGTAAATCTGGTACCTGATCTAAAATCACACAGCTTAAGGTAAATCACATGATTGCAGATTGGATCCAGGAATGTCTGTACAGTTCAGATGAAAGAATCACTGAGTTACATGGGGCAGCCATGGTCTAACCTCTTGGCCTTGTAAGTATAACATCTGTATGTACCCTAAGAGAATAGCTAGCACTATCTTCTCTAAGGGTATGCAAGGAGACAGTGCTACAAGCTTAGCAAGCAATGGGAAATAGCAGGGGCAACAGCAGATGCACAGTATCCTTTTCCAGTGGTGGTATAACGACTGCCTTTTCCCAGGATTCCAAAATACTCTTGGTTAATTGAAAAGTCAATGATGTAAATGAGAATCTTTGCCATTATTAGTGGACTTTGTTCTGAAACACAGCAGTTCCCAGAGCTTGCATGGGGATGATGTATCTACATTGTTTCCTCCTGAGGTAGCTTGCATCTTATTTGCCTTTTTCCTTTTCTGATCATAACATTCATAGAATCAAAAATTGACTCCCATTAAAAACTGTTGGGGAGTAATAATTATCAATAATTAATCCAAAAACTATGTTCAGGGCAATAATCTAAAACCAAGGGTTGAATAACATGAAAACTCATTTTTGCTTCTATAGGGAATAAGCAAACTGCATGCTTTAACTTTTTTAATTGCAAATCTTGCTCCTTCTCTTGTAAATCTTTGCAATCAATATATATTTATATATATTTTTATCTTATTTTTACTATTGGTTTTCTGTATTTATGTAATAGACATGCTTTCCCCCAATTTAATTTTTCACTTTTGTGTTGTGGAATACTTTTTGAATAAGGAAAAGAAGTTTAATGAATCGCAACCAAACATAATTACTTGGGAAAAGTGTATACTTAGTAATATGTGTGAACATTCTGTGGAAATGGTGCATAACCTTCTTAATTAAAAGAATCTAAACACTGTGGCAATCATGCCTTTCCAAAGGTGATTCATCCTTAAAAAACACAAATAAACAGTGTGATCAATATTGTTATTATGGGATGTATTGCATTAGAAAAATTAACATGTTCAGATCCTCGGATTCTTTATTTCATGTATCTATTGCATTGGACAGAATCCATGGGGACAGACAAGAACAAGGAAGTCTTTAAAACATCCCTTTTTAGAACACCCTTTCCCAAATATTATTTTAGGGTTTCCGCATACTTCTCATTGGATTAGGTTACGGTATCTGTGTACCAGCTGTGCTTACCTATCAGGACTATCTAGGTTAAATGCTTGCAATTTTTCTCTTTGGGAGTCTGTGACTAGCAGAGTTAATAATGACCAAACACCTTTCTCAAAACCAAAACATTTAGAGGGAAAAAAGGAATTTTAAGATGCAAACCTTTATCTTATCTAAAAGCTTACAACCCCCTGGTGGTAAAATATCATAATATTCTTTTGGCCTCTGTTATTCCTGAGCCTTTTCCTGTCCTGACATTGACTCTGGAGCTAGTTCTTCATTTTGTGTTTATTGCTTTACCAAACAGCCATCTATTAAACTAAACCAGAATATATACACATCCAGCATCCCAATAAACACTTCAGTATAAATATTTATCAACTATTACAGAGCAGCTTCAAATCTGTCACATTGTGTTCTCTCCTGCTGTACAGAAAGCCAGAGACTATCATTTTAGTGGTACATGTAGGCAGTAGTAGCAGCTGTAGTTACTTATTTCTAATGGTACCCATAGTATGCTAGGCCTCCTGCTATTAAGATATTTTCTCAGAGCCAAGATGCATGACAAAATTTGCTTCACTTGGTGCCTGGGTTCGAATTGATCAGAATTGTGCAATGTGAGCTTTACACATGAAAACAGCTTGTTCCAACCTGTCCAACCTGGGAACCTCTTAAAGGTAGTTTCCCAGAGGCACAGATTAAACAGAAAAAAAAGCATTTTCCATACTTTGCTTCAGTCTGAGAGATCCTATCACAGGAGGAATTCCTTAATAAATAAAGGGTTCATATTGTTAGAAATGTCCCTTTGAAAGAGGTTAATACCCATAATTTGTTACTGCTTGATTCAGAAAGAGATATTTTGTTCATTTAAAGGAAAAAAATATAAAACATTTCAATTTCAGAAATGTCAATTTATTTCATTTTGATCACAATCTGGAAATAAAATATCTTAACTTTTCCCAACTGAGTTATTTGACAAATTTCCTGCCAGGAAAAAAAAAACAGAATGTTAAATCGTTAGTCCATTTTTTTTAGAAATATGCGAATGATGGCACAGCAGCTTTTGGTATTCAGCCTCTTGAAAAGTTCAAAGGTCTCTGAGATGGACTGATGGAGGTAGAACGTCCCAAAGAGATCATTCTTTCTCAGAGCTTCAGAAAAGGTGGGAAGATTGAAGCTGTCTGCCTCTCCAGTAGCTTTTCAGAGGAAGAATCAGAGATGCTGATTGTCTCAGCTTCAGCCTTCCTTCCATTCTAGTGCTTGGTCTTATGAGAAGGGAAGAAGCCTAGGGTTAGGAGGTTCTTGTTAGTTTTATTCTGAGAGGCAGTCCCAGGGCTTTTAGAGGCTATCCCGAAAAAAAACAAAATTCTATTTCTGTTCTGCTTACAGGTTTATTTTCTTTGTTTTGTTTTTTCTTAAAATCCCCTTTCCAGGATCAGGGATGAAGAGATTTTTTTTTATTTCTTACTCATAATTTTGCATTATTTTCTTCTCTCCTGCCTCCTTTTTTTTTCAATCCAGCTTTGTTTATTTAGAATAAAGAATATTTTCCCTACAAGTTCAAAATCGGTGGAAGCCAATGAGATTTTGGGACCAGGATTTTACTTTGAACTTAAAATCCAGATGAGTGCAGATGTGCAGTACATGGCCTGTGGTGCTGCACACCGCATACGCTGCAAAGGCAGACATTGCCTGCACTGCCGATTTGCAGCATGGGGTGGGGATTGACACAGGGAGATCCTGGCATCAAAAAAACCCATGCCTTAAAAAAGCAGGGTGGTATACATGGTGGCAGTGTGCATCACAGGAAACCAGAGCCTGGCCAGCTGGAGCAACACTCTGGCTGCAGACCAAGCTTCGTGCTGCTGGATTGCCATGGCTAGAGTCCCCAAAGGCCCTCAGAACCCCAGGTAAGGCTGCTAGGGCCAGCCCAGATCGTGACCCTAGCCTCTCCTACCCCACTCAGGGCAATGTGCAGTCCAGTGCATACCAGAGCTCTTGTTCACGGATATTTGCTGTTTGTCCCAAGGGAAATGCACATTCCCACTCATGGGGAAGCACTCCAAAAGAATTGATGCTACAGGATTTAGTCTTTATCAATGTTAGATAAAGCGTATACTTACATTTTTCTCACGCCAAAGGTTACTGTCATTGAGGTCATGAATTAAATTAAATCTAATTTATTTGATCTTCCAAGAACTAGTATTGCACTGTAATTATAATAATGATGATGATGATTAGTAGTAGTTAATCCTACTTACACTGGAAACATGGGGTTGGTTTTTGTTTTTATCTGGAAGGCACATCTTTAGGTTGTTCTGTTACTCATACCTAATATAAGGTAGCAGGAGTATTAGTTTAAAAGAAAGAAAATAAGAGCTGTGTTTTAACTGCTTTTCCTCAATGAAAAAAGAAGATTAATTAATCCACAGAAGATTAGTTGGATTATTTCAGAGGATGAGTAAAGTTTAAGTCTCTTTCTTTTTTTGAATTAAAGTTGAGAAACTTAATGGATCCAGGAGTACAAGTGTCAGAGAGAATCCATCACATTTCCAAAACAATGTTTATTGAGTAAGTATATACCTTGGCTTTCTTAAACTATTTTCTTCAGTATAATTTGCTTCCTTAAATGCTCTTTTTAAAAAGGATCTTTACAAAGCTATACTTCTTCATACAGGGTCTTCTATGATAGAAACAATCTATAAATGACAACTAGAGTACTTCAACATAACCACCATCCATCATGATACAGTGCTCAGTCGGATCTTCCAGCTCCTTGAAAATGTTTCCCAGTTGCTGTTGAGTTACTGCACTGGTGATCTTAGTCCTAAGTTCCACCAAAGAAATGTGGTTTTGACAAGTAAACTACACTTTTAACATGACCCCATAAAAAGAAGTACAACAGCGACAGGTCAGGTGAATGAGGTGGCCAAGCAATTGGTCCCCCTTGGCCTAGCCACTTCTCTGGGAAAACGTCATTTAGGAGTTGTGGTACATTCAGAGTGTAGTGGCATGGAGCTCCATCTTATTTAACAATAAATTTATTATTACTTATGAAGTCTAGCATTGTGTACTCTAGTTGTCCTAAAACTTTAATAAATTTGCATTTAAATGCCATTTACAGATTGTTTCTATCATACCTACAACCTAAGTTATTAAAGTTTAAAAGTCCACAAGGACATTATGAAGACCCTGTATTAACAGTAGGTGTGGTATTTTCTGCAAGCTGGACAGCCATGTAGCTGAACTCCAGGTTTTATTTCAAGCCCCAATGGCTAAGATCAAATTTGAACTTTCATTGAAATCAATGGGAAAAGTTCCAACTTGTACTTGGCCCTTAAAATTGAGATGCAGTGTCAGCCCATGATCAGGAGACTTGAGCTTCAGAATCTATTGAACACTATATTAACAATATTTAATTAACAGGATTCTTCATATTGAAGAGTATCAGTTAGCAGTGACCTCCTAATTATTAAACCATCTGAGAATCTTAAAGTGGTTTTGTGCATAAAGCCACAGAAAAGCAGTAATCTCTAAAGTGTGAGAGAGACAAGCCAAGCAATACATGGATACCCTACTGACACAATAAAGAAAGGATATTTTGGCTAAGTTATTATGTCAAACCTATGTGAAATGGGATCTTTACAAATAAACTAATAATGTTCATTACTAAATGATTGTTTTACCTCTTCAAAACACTATAGGAACTCAAACTACTTATTGTCACCCCAAAGGAAGCAGAAGCTTGACTTTAAAGGTTTAATTCTGTTTCCTGAAATGTGAGTGTATAAAGTTTACCATTAGTTCTGTGTCATTTCTTCAAACATAATGCATTGTTGCAGGAGGTACAAGTTTATCAAAAGGGAGCAGGAATCTACTTATAATTGCTATGGACATTTTGAAAAGATCATGAAAATACAATCAAACTACAAAAAAATATTATTTGGCTGGTTTTGCAAAGGAACAGAGCATACTGACAAAAGAGATGCTGCATAACAGAGGGGAAGTGCCAATAGGAGTGAAGATTGGAGAAAGCTAAAGGGCTTTCTGCCAGCTAGTGGAGAATAGAAAAGAAACAGAAGAGTAGACATAGAAAAGAAGGAGAGAGAGACAGCCTGATCCAGTCTCTGCATTAGGCAAAATTCAAGCCAAAATGAATATATAAAAACACAGTAGCAGGGCTGGAGATAAAGGGTGCAGTGTGATTATATTAAATTAGCGAAAGCTAGTTCATCATTCCAAGAATAAACCAGATGGAGTAGCTGCAACTGGGTCAACTTGACCAACAGCCAGATGGAGAACCAGCTAGCCTGGCAGTCAGAAGTAGAGGAATCCAACCTTGGAGCAAGACAGCAAGGTCCCAATCAGATTAAGAGTTAGCTAGCCCAGCAGCAAGGTCAGTAATGTCTTGGATGCCAGCCAACTAACTACCAGCCGACAGAGAAGCAACAAGCACAGGCACCGAGGATAGCCAGTTCCATAGTCAGTCCCCCCACCATGCAAAGAGCAAGGTCATGGGATTTCAAACAGGGAAGAAGCCTGAAGCAAAAATAACAATTATTGTTACTGAGTCTATTCTGAGCTGCCTGAAATGGATTCAGTTAGTGAAAGACAGTAATATTCTTTAAAAAGCTCTATAGGCTCTTGGTTGGAGCAGGAATCTGGATATTAGGAATCCTGGCCTCTACTGCCTATTCTGCCATATAATCTAGCAAAGGAAATAACACCCAGTTTGACCTTGGCTAGATTACTTGCCTGCTCTGTGTCTCCTGAAATGTAAGAGAAGACTATTATTTGCCCACTTTCTCTGCCTGTGTTCATGAATGAATATTTGCAATATATTTCAGGTGAAATTCTGAAGAAGGATACTTGGTACCAAAAACTTGTCTGTGTCTCTCCCAACTATTCACTTTGTCCAATAAAACATTTCAGCCACAAAAATTCCTGTCCTTGGACATATGCATTTAGTTCTATTTAATTTCAACTGGAGTCCCATGTGTCTGTATAAGGGTTTAATATACCCACAAGGTCTCATACTGCTGGACATTTTTACTTACAAATATAATCCTTTTTTTTTTTTTTAAATCTTTTCTATTGTTGATCTTCACTGCAGTTTCTTAAAAGGGAAACAGTGGGTTAAAGATTTACAGCTTCAACAGTTAAATTGTGTATTAGAGAAAACTGGCATATGCCAGTCCAAATTCTGCCTTACAAATATGCCTCAGGGCTGTAGAGAACAGTATTCTCTATTGTCAATGTCTGTTCTTTCAAGGAGTATCACAGTCCAAATCTGTGGCTTGGACAGGAAGTCAGGTGACCTGGGTTCTACTCTTTTGCCATTGAATTACTGTATGACTTTAAGCCAATTAATCTTTCCAGCTTTGATTCAGCTAAATGCTTACTCATATTTAAGCTTTTGCTAAAATCCACCTCTGTTAGGAAAATATTTAAATCTGAGTTTAAGTAATTTGTCTCTGTGATTTAATTTTCCTATCTATCATATGGAGGTAATAATGTTTATTTTCTTTAATAAACATGGATAAAAATAATTATGAAATGCTAAAATGTAAAGATATTCAGAATGAAGAAATGATGTTTCTGCTTTATTTGCCATCTCTTTTCCTTCTGGCTGCTTGGTGCTTTACCTTTTACTGTGCCTGAGACTCCAGCCCATCTGCCCAACATATACTGATTTTTTTCTGTCTTCTGTTGGACATTCACAAGGAAACTCTGCGAAGAAAATTTTGGGACTTTCACTAAGCATTGGATAGCTGACACCAAAATATTCCCCTTGCCCAACCTTTATCTATCAGATAAGGAGTTCTATACAAGGCATTTTAATTTCTTTCAGTGTACAAATGTTGGTCAGAATCAGTGGTTTCCAACCTTGGGGGTCGTGACCCCATTTGGGGTCACAATGATAAAAAATGGGGTTGCACAGACACTCAACAATGTTGAGCAATTATGATGAAAATCACATAAAAAGCAGGAAACAGCATGTTCCTCTTGTAGGCTGTTAGAGTTTCAGCTTGCAAGGGGCTGCTTGGGGCTGGGGGGAGCAGGAGGAAGGCAATCAGGTAGGAGGCACCATGTGCATATGTGAGCACACACATGCATGTGGCAGCCAGGCACCATGGAGAGCAGTGTCCACAGCTCCCTGCAGGTAAGTCTACTGTGGGGAAGGCAGATTAAGGCCCCTATGATGAGGATGGGAAGGGGTGGGACAGGGCTGGGGGCACTGCCCAGACAGGCCAGTGCATGGAGCTGGGGTAGAAATGTGGGGCCCAGCTGGGGAAGTAGGATGGAACTACAGGCAGCTCATCCATGGGAAGGTGAAAGGGATGGCTACCTGCCACTGTGTACACTCCTGGGAAGGGAGTCATAGAGGGGCATGTGCCCCTCAGATTTTTGCACAGGGCAGGGGCAGATGTGGGCTGCCTGCTGTGGGTTCAGGGTTCCCTGCTCTGCTGCCCTCCCACCTGCTTGTTAATGGAGGATCGAAAAGGCAGGGCAGCAGTGTGGGGAGACCCGAGCCTGAAGCAGACAGACTGCATCCCCACCCCCACCCCATGGGCTCCACTCTGGCCATGCTGCCCACAGGGAAAGGGGGCATTGATCTTGTCTGCATCATTTTGGGGTTGGAAAAAAAGGTCAATATTTACATGGGATCATGCTGAGGAAACATTTGGAAAGTACTACCCTAGATAGGCACTACTCATTGCTGAAAGAAGACCCCTTTGCCTTCACAGAGCCCCATGAAAATAAGTCAGTTTCTGCACAGTACACACATGATCACTGGGTGCATCTACACGTGCATTAAGGCACTTTTTCTAATGTCCATTCAATTTAATACCTCTAATGTGAGGTACTAAAGAAATGCATGTTGGACTGACTGCTTTAATGTGAAGTAGTAAACGAGCATGGTTTTTAAGTGACGCTTAATGTGCAGTAGCCTATTTTACTGAGCATTAGCATAATCACACTTTTTTCTGTGACACTTTAATGCACAGTAAAGTACGCTTTGATGTGCAGTAGCTTATGTGTAGATGTACCCACTAATCAGTAGTCCTTGAAGAATCAGGCTCTGAGTTTTGATCTGAGTAAATAGGTAAAACTCCATATATTTTAAAACTGACAGCTTCACAGCTACTGACCTGAACAATAACGCTCAAGATTTGGGTTCAAAATTACTCTAATCCTTGTTGATGGATCAGGCACCATAACAGGCTCAGGGGACTGAAAAGTTGTCAAGTTCAATGTACGTAAAGCACGGAAAAGTTTCCTTACTTGGAGCTAAAAGCTCTCTGCAAGCAGAACTAAAGCAAAGGTGCTTTAAAAACAATTATATTAAAACTAACGTAGTTAAAAAATGAAAGCAATCATGCTAGCTGCTTGTCCCTGTATCAAATTCGAAGAAATCCTATGAGAAATTCAAGAAATACTATGAGAAAGGAATCAGTTGTGCTCAGCATTTGGGTGAAAGTGTATGTTCTTTTAAAAAGTATGCACTCCTTGAAGCACCCATCTGGCTATACAGGACTAAATCCAATACAGATACCCCAACTTTTATTACATCCAATCATCCTTTAGGGAAATTTGGTAATACATTGAGATTGTCTGTAAGGCTTGTAAGTAAACAATATAATGAGATAAAGGAACACCATATACCCACCATGAAGCTTATCCACAGTGCAAAAAAAATAAAATAAATGGGTCACATTTTTTATAAGGTATTAAGAAAAAACTAAATGGTACTGAGAAACAAAGTCAGCTACAAGGTCCTCACCTGGTGAAGTGCACTGATAAATACATCCTAATATTGCATTGACAATAGAAAATTATTTATAAATCCTTTCCCAAATTAGGGAGCAGTTGCTATTAAAATGAACAGATGTTAAAGATCTTTATTATAACTAGCAGGAATGTTGAATCTGGTAATAAACAATATGTTAACATAAAGTAGTACTGGAACAAAATGGAACCTATGGATTAAATTGCCTACTTCTTGAAATCAAAAAAATAAATATTATTTGAGATTTAAAAATTACAGTTTCTCACCTTAAATCATTTAAAAGCTAACACATGATCTCTTCAATAAAAAAGAAAGTAGAAATTGGCACCATTAGAGCAGAAAAAGAGCTTTACCTATATAAATCAATACAAAAGTTCACCAAACTCTTGGAATGAAGAATTAACAGTCAAGAGCGCTGAGAGTAAAGAGTTATTACTTAGTGCTAAGTGGAAAAGAGCAAATCACATTTCCAACAGAGTACACGACCAACATCATTATTGTGAACATCAATATCATCATGTAAGTTATAAACACATTTGAACAGTGCAAAGGTAAAACTCCCAAAGGGGAAATGTCACACTTGCTGCTAGCCAAGCAGGGGTAAAAAGCTACCTTTCCCATACGCTATAGCAAATGTAGTGTTTCAGACTCAATGGGCCATTCAATGGAGATGTCAAAGGAGCTATGCCAATTTACATCAACTGAGGATCCGGAGCGGTGCCTACAGGACTAAAAATAAACAAAAAAGAAAATTATTCAGAAGAAATTCTCTCAAAAGGAGAAGTAACAATGCAGGTGTCACCAGGGACAGCTGAGATACCTGGAAGCAGTGGCAATTTCTGGGGGCTACCACACTGCTAGCACCATTGTCCAACTGCAGCCACAGTATGTTTTATTTCTTTCCCACCCCTATAATAATCTTGGTCCCATGGAAGTAAATGAGGAACCCAAAATTTTGAAGTTAAAAACTGTCATACAGCTAGAATTACACACACGCACCAAGAGGGAATGTCTAGAAATGCTTCAATTCTTATATCAGGCACCTTCTACTGTTACACACACCATGGCTATACAACAAGCCATTATCTTTAGTCCACGTGCAGGGCATAATTGCATTTTTGTAGATGACAGTCAGGTAACAACTTAAATTTACAGATTAATAAGGCTTATACATGGTACTTAAAGTTATTGGAAAATTATAATCTATTGCTTGGTGTAAAATATATGAGACTGTCAACTGACGTAAGTCTGAGTTTGTTTATTGACTTCATTGGTACTGTACATTTCTGTCAGATTGGGCTTTGACCCAGTTGTTCCAAGGACTTTAAATATGAACAAATTTTTTACAGTCTGAATTTGATGAGATAATCCAAGCTGTGTGCATCTTCCTGTGATTTTCATATTCTTCTTGGTTATACAAGGTTTTTAATTTCATTTTGAATTAAAGCACTATACTTTTTCTTTGCTGAAGAAATTGAAACTGTAAGGGTGAAAAGACATGGGGGGGTTAAATAATGTAATTCACTCTAAAGTACTGTAAGTGGCTCATTTAGATATGGTTTTGACATATGGATTAAATTAAGGTTCTAAATAGTGCAATACATCTTTTAATGCAAAAGGAATGATATAAATGGGGACTCAATGAGAAGAAAATATAAAAGACATTCTGGAAAAGATATAAATCGCATACTAAAATAAACCACCAAAATTAATAGATAATGACTCTTGTAGCTCAATGTCATGTCCTCTTAACCACAACATTCATCAGAAAAAAAATGCTTACACCCTATCTTTTTGCACTCACTGAAGCCACCGGGGTGAAAACAATGATGGTTCAGTTTGCTGAGGATAAATTAAACAGCTTTGTAAATTGCCAGCTCAGATGTGTTTCCGGACTGTGTGTGAGGATTTTAATCCTTATAATCTCACCATTCTGTGTTTCCTTCCCTCACTCTGAAATGGCATCTGTTAGGTATTTATCAAGACGCTCCAGAATTTTCACTATGCAGAGTTGATTTTGGCCTTTCTGCTATAAAGACCTACTGTCTTTCTTTTTCCTTGCTCCTCAAAAAGTCTTTGCCTTGAGGTAGCAAAACAATGTCAAAACAGGCAGCTGAGCAGTAGAGTAGTACAGACCACAAAAAGAACAGCCTTGTCTCTGGTGGATGGGTGTACTTGTGCATGAGAGTTGTCTTTTTTCCATAGACTGTGAGCTCTTCATCACAAAATGTCAAATAATATAACTGTATATTTAATCACTGGAAAATTAAGGAAATCAAAGGTTTTGTTCCCTGCCTCTTAAGTGTTAGTGCTACACATTTTATCACTTTGTGTGTTAAACAATGTACTTGATACTTCAGAAATGTTATTGAGAAGTTATAGGCAGAAAATAATGGTGAATGAGTAGTGCATATGATGGGCCTTTCTTTTCCAACTGCTTATCTTCGATAATCACACTCAACTAAGAAATGAAACTCTGTGTGTGTTTGAGTGTGTGTTGAGCAAACATTTCTTCCATCATTTTGTTTTTGTAAGAAAAAACATCACCACATCAAAAATCGTTCACTTTAGTTTGTATTTAATGTAACTTTTATTATTTTTAATTCCCATTTAGCTACTCTAGACCATTAGATTCTTGGATGCAAGCCTATGACATCAACGTATAACAAAACGATCTACTGAGTTTGATGACTCTATGATAGACTGATGGGAGACAAGTAAAGGAGCAGCAGCAGCAAGATAAAATTGGTCTACTGCCACAGCCTTTATAAAATGGAAAGTATCCTCTCAGAATCCTCTCAGAATCGTAAGTTATCATTTGGTCTGGATTTCAGATGTATGTGTTTGTACTATCCATGCCATGGTATTGTGTTGTCCCACCATGGAATATTTTAGATACTTGTGAAGCTTCCAAGCAATCCAGGATGGTCATTTTTACAGGTAAATGGAGGAAAACAAACCTCTTCCACAACAACTTGTGAACAGAATATAGACAGACCTTTCTCTTAAGTTTTTTGCTAATAAGAAGTATCTAGAAATAAAGAGCTTGGATCAAAAACAGAGCATTATTTTTTTACTGTTTGCCCACCTTTCGTTTGACCCCAGTACTCTTTCCTGCCATGGCAGGAGGTTGGACTCAATGATCTGCTCAGGTCCCTTCCGACCCTACAAACTATGAAACACCTCTGTGGGTAAAAATGATCACGGAGCCCTGAATTTGAAAAATGCCAGTCAAAATCCCCTTTGAAACTGATATGTTTTGATGAAACATTTCAGCTATTTGACCACAGCATATTTTGACAACATTAAATTTAATCAACAATACCTATTTTTAATAGGTATGATCGCTGCTGACTTCCTGCCCCTAGGGCAGGGGGCTGGACTCCATGATCCGCTGAGGTCCCTTCCAGCCCAAATGTCTGTGAAATCTAATTACCATTACTCAGCTCTGGTGGACTTTGCTCCTTTTTTTCTAAATGTTGGGTTCATTCTCTTAGAAGTACAACCCTAAAAGAACATTAGAACTTGTTTATAGGTTTAGGGACAAACTCAGTAAATGTTAGAGCTCTACTGACATTCCTGGATGTATTATCTACTTGAAGCAGAAGTACCAGACATGAGAGCATTAATGACAAGCCATTGCATACATGAGAATTTGGGGGATATATGCTCAGATACTGTTGCATTTGAATGTTTTTGTGGCAGTCTTTTCTCTACAATGGCTTCTCCTGAAGTTGTAGGTTGAGACATCTTACTATTTAGTTGGACTTATTTTCTTTGTATTTCTGCATTTATAGAATTAACATTTCATATTTATGGCACATCACAGAGTGTTATTTTAATAGTATTACCTTAATTTTGTGTCATTTCACTATAGTCAGATCACTGAAGCAAAGATACTCAAAAATTATTTGTACAGCAGCTTAATATAAAATTATTTCATGGGTGAGAAGTAGTAGGTATGGGCCTGACCAGTTAAGTGAGCTAGGACAAATAGTGCAGAGCCAATTAAAATGAGTTTGCAGTGTAATATTGCAAAACAAAACAAAACAAATAATGATGCAATTTTGGCCCTATACAAAAGGAAATAGTATGATTATACTCAGAGTACCAAATTAATTTCTAGACATTCTTTACAAGTCAGATATTGACACATTGGACAAAAAATAGAGACGTATAATAGAAAAGATTAGGTGGACCTGACGAACGGATTCTTAAGGAAAAATTATATACTAGCTTCTCATTTACTTGGAAGTTTCTTTATGCAGCTCTGGCATTGTAAAGATAATTCAAAGTGGAATGAGATAAATTACCATCCTAAAATAGTTAATTTTAGACAATTTTATGAATATTAAAAAGGGGAGAGACAAGTCGGAAGGTTTAAAATATTTTAAGAGCTTAACACCATTGAGACAAAGGACTGCAAGGAATTATTGTGACTAACAAAAGATATGGAAACAGGGGTAGTGAAATTAGATAAATTATAGCGGATTAAAGAGAAATGATAGGGAAAACATCCTAATGGTAAGATTATGTTAAATTCTTTTACAGTCTCCCAAAGAAGTGGGACAGTAAAAAGACCAGCCCAACCAATATTAATGTTTGGTAAAGAATAGTTTTATAGTGGTAGGATAATAGGCTAAAATGCCTGACTTTAAAAAGCCTTTTGAAGTATCAAACATGGGAAGAACTTAAATATTCCCATACAAAATCAGTCAATATCCTCCCTCTGACAGTGGCCAGTAAACTTTGTTTCAGGAAAAAGTGTATCTGCAAAAACTCCCTATAAGCTATGGAATAAAATGCCTATTAGGGTGGTTTTTGCCAAATGCTCTGTCATTTAGAGATTTTCTTATTCCCTTCCAGTATTTTTAAATTACCTAATGAAACAATGGATCTATTACAGAAAGGACCTGAGGAGGTCATCTACTCCTACCGCTTGCTCAAAGCTGGATCAGCCCCAACTAGATCAACCTAATGGGGTTGCACAGACACTCAAGTCAAGGCTTTTCTACCCGGGTCTTAAAAACCTCCAAAGATGGAGATTCCACAGCTTCTCTGGGTAACCTGTTACAGTGCTTTACTGCCATACGTGGAGGGAAAAAAAAATTGTTTTGGGAGTGGGTGGAGCACATACATGCCCCCCCAGTGCAAAAGCCTATGGGGGAATGGAAAGGGCTGTGAAGTGGGGTGGAGGGAGTAGGGATGGGGCTAGGGTGGGGACCAGGCAGGGATTGGGAGGGAGTGGAGCCAAGCCAGGCTGAAGATTGGGATCAGGGCCAGAGGCCCCTGCGCCCATGTGGCTGCCTCTTCCCCTGTGCCGAGGGCCATTGCCTGGCACTGGTGCCCCCCACACCAATAAATCCACCATCCCCCAGCCACACATTGGCCCTGGTGCCCCCCTACACTGGCCCTGGCCCTGCACCACCTGTGGGAGGCCCAGAGACAGGGGCCAGAGTGGGGCCAGCCTTGGCTTTGCCAATGGGCTGGAGGGGATGGAGCTGCTGGGACTCCTGTGCCTACCCCACCCTGAGTTGGGGTGGGGCACAGGACAAAGCCACAGCTCATCTGGGGGCATAGGGTGGGAATGGCAGCTCCCACCACTGAAAGCATCCCAGGAGGAATTGGGGATATGTGCCCCCAGATCTGTGTGGGGCAGGACAGACTGCCACTGTGGGCTGGGACCAGGGCAGCACCATACTCTTCCTGGCAGGGGGAGGGAGGTTGTACTCGGGGAGGGTGTCGGTGGCATTGGGAGGGGGGTTGGGTGGGCTACAACGAATTTTGTGGTGGGTACACCCCTCCTGTAGCCTCCTCCCAGCACTGCCATTGCAGCACCTGCCCCAGCCTGCAGTGGCAGCCTGCCCTGATCCATGCAGACCTGAGGGCATACACACCTCATGCCTCCCAGAGTGTAGCAGCGGAAGTCATGTCCCCAAGATGAGCCACTCACGGCTCAGTCATGCATCCTGATCACTGTGAAGTGCCTGCCCCCACCTCATCCCCAGCCTCAGCCCCAGCCCCACTTCCTCCACACCTCTGTTGCAGGTGCCAGAATTCCTTCGCCAGGCTGCCTTGTGGCCCTACCACTGCCCCGCATTTCAGGGGACCAAAAGCCCCATTATCCCCCACTTTTGCTGACTATGTTTACTACCCTCAAAGTGAGAACATTTTTCCTAATATCTAACCTAAACTTCCCTTGCTGCAACTTGAGACCACTGATCCTTGTTTCATCATCTCATCTGCCACCACTGAGAACAGTTTAACTCCATCTTGTTTGGAACCACTCTTCAGGTAGTTGAAGGCTGCTATTAAATCCTGCATCAGTCTTCTCTTCTCTAGTTCCCTCTGTCTCTGCTTGTAGGTCATATACCCCAGCCCCCCCACTATTGTCATTGACCTCCACTGGACTGTATTCAATTTGGCCACATCCTTTCTGTAGTGGGGGGCCCAAAATGACACAGTACGACAGATGTGGGTTCACCAGTGCCAAATAGAGGGAAATAATCACTTCCCTCTGTCTGCTGGTAATGCTCCTACTAATGTAGCCCAGCATGCCATTAGCCTTCACTGAAACAAGGGCACACTGTTGACTCATATTCAGTTTATTGTCGAATATAACCTCCAGGTTTCTGCAGAGCTGCTGCTTAGCCAGTCAGTCACCAGTCTGTACCTAATGTTTGAGTGAATGGGATTGTTCCATCCTAAGTGAAGGACTTTGCACTTGTCCTTATCAAACATCATAAGATTTCCAATTTGTCTAGGTCTTTCTGAATCCTAGTCCAACCTCCAGTGTATTTACTACTCTCCTCTGCATGGTATCTTCTGCAGACTTCTTGAAGGTGCACTCCATCCCATCTTCCAGGTCACTGATGATGATATTGAACAATACTGGCCCTGGGACTGACCTCTGGAACACTCCACTTGATACTGGCTACCAACTAGACATTGAGCAATTGATTACTACCCTTTAAGCCCAATGATCTTGCCAGTTTTCTATCCACCTTACAGTCTAACACAGACTTTCTTAGCTTGCTTGCAAGAATGCTGTGGGAGATTGTATTAAAAGCTCTGCTAAAGTCTACAGCATCCACAGAGCTGCTGATCTCATCATAGAAGGCTACAAGGTTGATCAGGCATGATGTCCTTGGTGAATCTATGCTGACTGTTCCTAATCCTCCAAGCACTTAGAAATTGATTCCTTGAAGACCTGTCCCATGCTTTTTCCAGGGACTGAGGTGAGAGTGATCAGTCTGTAGTTCCTGAGAACTTCCTTCTTCCCTTTCTTAGAGATGGGCACTATATTTACCCTTTTTCAATAATCTGGGACCTCTCCTAAATGCCACAAGTTTTCATTCTCTGTATCTCATTACCATAATTTAATCTATTTTTTGATTCTTACTTTGTCTTCTGTGACATGTTGTAGCAATTAATTTAAGCATGACCTTGAGTACCTGCTATTTAAAATGATCAAATCTGGCATGTCTCCAAATTTTGTTTGGGGAAATGAATTGCTTTTGCATATATTTCTTCCCTTGTCACAGGTTTTACCAGGAGTACTGTGTCTGGATTTGGGCCCAATACTTCAAGACAAAATTATGAGGGGCCTGAGAAGAAAAACTTATGAGGAAAGGCTTAAAGAACTACAGTTCTTTAGTTTGGAGAAAAGAAGACTGGGGGGCAATTTGATAAAAGTCTGCAAATATCTGAAGTGTAATTATAGAGAGAATGGAGATGAGCTTTTCTTTGTGGCCATAGTGAACAGAATTGGAAATAATGGCTTCAAGTTGCAGCGAAGCAAATTTAGATTGGAAGTTGGAACGAAATTTATGATCATGAACATGGTCAAGCATTGGAATTGACTATTTAGAGAAGTTGTGGAATCTCATTCCCTGGAAATTTTCAGGAATAGGTTAGACAGACACTTGGCTGGGATGATTTAGTCAAAGATAATCCTACTTTGAACAAGAAGCTGGAGTAGATGGGCTAGTGAGGCCCCTTTCAGCCCTACGTTCTTATTATCCTGTTTTCTTCCTTGTGCGTAGTCCAATCCCATTACCATGTGATGTGACATCAAGAAGCATTGGTAAGCTTTTCTTTTAATTTTGATTTAATTTAATTATTTGTAACAGGGAACCAGGTACTGCTGTTACTTTAAGAGGAAGTGCAGTCGGCAACGCCTGCTATCAAGAGCAGGTAGCTGAGCGAAGGACAGTCACTAGGAAGTAAGCAACCTAGAGGCCAAAGGGAAGCAACCAAACTGAGAGTGAATATCCTGAAGCTAGCTCCACTGCAAGTAGTGGCATCAAGGGGCACCCAAGAAAGAAAAGGCTGAAGAGCAGGTAAGTTGCCTTCAGGAGAAGG